>NW_026057582.1:28077320-28171732 GCF_023721935.1 Panthera uncia
TGGAAGAGGGTTGAGAACCACTTGTCTAGATTGAGTTTTATTGTTTCCCTAACCTTGGCCCGCTCTTCTGTGACTAGTTCTAAGAAGAGCTAGCTAACCTCAGACTTACCTTCTAAATTACGTTGCCAATTGGCAAATAAGGAATTGGGGAGTCCAGGAAAATAGCCCTTAGTTTCCAATTTGTATAGCAAAACCAGCCATGATAAATGAAAGGGGATGCTCCTCTGTATTTTTTTTAAATGGAAAGAAAAAAATACCTCTGCCCCTAATCCATGTTTCCTGTGCTGAATGAGAGGTAGACGAAGAAGTATCACTCACCCATGATGCAGTTTGTCTCTTTTCCAGCCAGTGCGTTGGTAATAAAAGTCAGCTTTCCCTATAATGCCTGTTTTTCCTGTGTCCCAGAACCTGTCGCTTAGCCTTGGCTTAGCCCAGCCAGTCTACTGGAGGATGGGTACAAGGTTAAAGTGGAAAGGGACCTGAAAGCTCATTGAATCCAGGCCTCTTGTTTAGCAGCAAGGAACCGGAGGTTCTGACGGATGGAGAAGGATTTCTTCCAACTGAAATCCCTTCATTGTTAATACATTGCCTTCCCCTCCATTGGTCCCCTATCCTGCTGCCGCCTGTTTTTAATAGTCTGATTTGTATCTGGAAGCAAACATTTTGCTTCACAGATTCCTGCTTGGGGAGGAGAGGCTCCAGTTAGTCACTGTACAGAACAGGTCTGTCAGCTTGATGCAGGTGTGAGGCAGTCCTCACCACCAGGCTCTGCAGGTCAGCCTCAGGAGGAGGGCTTCAGGCACCAGCTTCTGATGAAAGTAAGGAGCTCCCCCCCACCCCAGCCCCATCTGTCATGCTCACACAATAACGCAGCTGCCGCTCCTTCATCCCACATCCCTGCACTGAGCCTTACATGTCGTGTTCCACTTTGGCAAGAGCTTCACAAACGTGCCATTAACTGTATGTACAGATGCGAGTTGAAGCTGGTTGCTACACTACCTGGCAGGGGGAGGTTGACTAGAGTAATGGACCACTGTCTGACACTAGATGAGATGGAGTTCTAGCAAAGAAACTTGCCTGACACAGCAAGAGTTAGCGTGCCCGTGTGAGACAGGTGTTAACTTTGAACCCATTACACACCTCCCCACCCAGCTTTAAATGAAGTGAGAACCCTGGTAGCTTGCTTTAGAACCCAGTGAATTGGTCCTGTATAACAGAAATTATAGACGGAAGCCGTAAAGTAAAGGGTGTCCTTATCCAAGCAGACTCCTCTTGACCGCTGCCTGTAGTGTCGGAAGCGAGGCAGGTGCTATCTGCTGCTGAGGCACAGCACTGCGGGGGGGGGGGGGGGGGGGGGGGGGGGGGGTCGGGGGCTGAAAGAGCCCATTCTCTAGAAGATCGCTCCCTTTGCCAGCCAGAGACAGCAGCCAGAGACTTGCTTCAGGACTGGGGCTGGAGCTAGCCTTCATCCCTGCTGCCAGACAGGCCGAGCGTGAGGCTGGAAGCGGGAACAGCTGGCACAGCAGAAGCTGGAGTAATACTCATTGCCACAGAGCTGGGCCTGCAGGATCAAATCACAGTTGGCCAGCTCAGGCTGATCCGTACACTCCCTGCTGAGGTCCCTGGGCTGGGCTGCCAGTGCTGTAAAATAAGGGAGAGAAAGTGGTTAAGGAAGCTGTGTACGCTGAAAAGTCCCGCCTATTCTTTCTTTGCCTTAAAGGAAAGCAACACTAGATCTGCCAGATTCCCAAAAAGTACAGTTATTCTGGAACCTTTTAACACGTGTGTCTACAATGCCTCCCCACCCCCCGCCATGGGCCTCATTTAGGCATGCAGTGGTCCTCCGGTTGTCCTGCAACCTCAGCCCAATGCAGACTCCCAAATAGTGACTGACCGGATGATTAAACATCTCCTGAAGTTAACTCCTACCCTTGCAATTGTGACCTGAAGAGCTGAATGACAGCTGCCTTAGCCCCTGGACTGGGAAGGGAGTAGGATCAACCTAAGTAAAATTCTGAGTTGGCAAGAGCTGTCCTCTCATTGCTGATTTAATGTGTTGTGCCTTCAGTAGCCCCAGTGCGTCTCAGTCGCTTCATTTCCCATCTTCCCAATTTTCCCACACTCCCCCGCCCCCCAGAGAGAGCAAGTATTAGGCAAAGTGATTAGAACAGCCTTGTGAACTATGGCTCTAATACTGCACGAGCACAAAAATGCTGGTTGCCAGCCCCCCCCCCCCACTGCCCCGCCAAATGTGCCAGGGGCTTCTGTATCTTAAAAATCCTTGTGAGAAGGGCACCTGGCTGGCTCAGTCAGTGGAGCATGTGACTCTTAATAGCTGGGTCAGGAGTTCGAGCCCCACGTTGGACAAAGAGATCTAAAAAAAAAAAAAAAAAAAAAAAAAAAGCACCTGGCTGGCTCAGTTGGTATAGCACGCAACTACCTATCTTGGGGTCATGAATTCCAGCCCCACGTTAGGCATGGAGACTACTTTAAAAATAAACAGGACTGTTGAAAAAACAACCCCTGTGTTTCATTCTGCTTCTTCCTTCCTTATAGGACTGAAGTGGCCTTACCTAGTTAACTTCCCTTTCCCTTCTGGAAGGGGCTTTTGGCTTAAGCCAGAGTGACACCTTCCCTAAAGTCAGACCTCATAGGCTTAATCTTTCTCTCTCCCCTTGCTTCCTCCCAAAAATACAACTAACAGACTGTATCTGAGTAGTGAATGACTTTTGGTATATCAGTATAATGAGAATACGAACTACAGATGACCCTTGAACAACTTGGGTTTGAACTGCATGGGTCCACATTTTTTTTTAATAAATACTGTATACAGTACTGTATTTCCTTTGATTTTCTCAACAATTTCTCTTTGTTGTAAGAATACACTATATAATACATATACAATATGTGTTATCAGTAAGGCTTTGATCAACAGGCTATTAGTAAAATTTTTGGAGAGTCAAAGTTATACCCAGATTTTTGCACAGAGTATTGGCACCCCTAATCCCTGTGTTGCTCAAGCATCAACTGTACCTACATTTACATAAATAGCAAGCCATTTGTCTTGCATTTGTCTTAATATACTTAAGAAATCTGTCTTAATGGTCTGCCTTAAGTATTAAGTATATTAAGAAATCTGTCACTCTGGCATCAACTTTCTCTGAGCAGTTGCAGCCTGGGGGCCTATCACAGGGCCCAGAGGTTTGGGGTCCCACATGATGGTTAAGCACACCAGCTCTGGAGCCAGAAGGCCTGAGCACAATCCTGGCTCTCCTACTCCCCAGCTGGGTGACTTTGGGCAAGTTACTTAAGCTCTCTGCCTGTGTTTCCTCATCTGAAATGGAGATGATAATAGCACCTTGGGCACACAGTAACTGTGGCTAAAATTTGAGTGCTTACCTGTGTTTTGTTCCATAGCCTCATTCCCTCTCATTCAAAAAAGTGAGTGATGCCCTATGTTCTATCCTTACAGTGTTTTAGGCAAGTCTTTTAGGCAAGAAGGTTGAGAGGTCCTCAAAAGAAGTATGTCCCTTACACCAGAGCAAGACTAGGTCAAGACCCCCTACTCTGATGCTAACATTAATTGCAGTATGCCACCAGACCATGAATAGGGCTGAGTGAGGCATGAGGCAGCCTCAAGCAGTGAGACCCTACAAAAAAGCATAAATAGGTGAAAGCAGAAGTCTGCAGCCTCATCAGAATGAATACAAAGGAGAGACCGCTTCTAAGCATGAAAGGTGCCCACAAAATATCTAAGATTAGCAACGCTCTTCCAGCAGAGGGCAGGAGCCTGACTCCGACGGCTCCTGTCCTGTCCGGGAGGCCCATCATGCCAGACCATTTCAGCTTACAACCACACATCAGCAGGAGCCCCACCAGACTTTGCCCTCAAACAAGGTTCTGATTATAATTCGGCTTCTCCTGTAGACAGAGCTACAATTAATCACAAACATGAACACCTGGCTCCTCTGACAGCTCTTTTTCTCACATAAATCCGCATTCTGGTTTATCTTGAGTCTTGTAAGTTTGGTTGGTATGTAGACAAGAGATCAGTATGCTGGGCACAGTAGAGATGAGAAGCGGCCCCTGCAGCACAGTGTTTTTGCCAAGGTAATGCCTTCATGCACACATGCACTCAGTCACCAAGCCTGAGCACCTAGTGATGCCAGGCACTGACCTGGGGGCCTAAGGACTCGAATCCCAGTGGCTGTCCTAAGGGGCTCACAAACTGGAAGCCTACATGTCAGTCTGATCCACTAAGCAGCATTTCTGCCGCAGACCTTCATCCTCTAGCACTGGCCAGTTCCCACCTTCGGCGTAGCAGACAGGAGGCAGCCAGGCCTGACAGCCCTTGCTAAAACAACACTCTTGGTGCAGTGCTGCAGCCCTGATTACTGTGAACGTCCAGGCGGACAGGAAAGGCCCTGGCACCTTTCCCCCAAGCCTGCTGGAGGCCTCCTGAGAACTGGTGGCTCGGCCTGGGGCACTGCCCTGCTGTCCAGGCAATCCATGAACCCAGACCAAGGACACGTGGAAGGGCAGGCTGGGCACAGGGCAGAGCCTCCTCTGCCCCCTTCTTCTGGCTTATTTGAATATAGGGCTCTTATGAATCCATCTTCTCAAAGTGTGAAAATAAGTGCATCTCCAAATTAACACCTCTCAAATTAGACTGCATCTGAATTGATGGTCTCTTAGCACTGTGTCTTTAACAGCATGTTTTTCTTAGTGGTATGGAACTAATTGTTTTGCGATATGGTGCTTAGGTTTATTGAAATTAACTCAGAGCAAGAGCTAGAGAATACAAAACTAAAATATCAAACTGCCCAGTAACAGGTGTGATACTTTAGGGAAAAGAAAATTAAATATGAGGACTAGGTTGTAGTCCCAACTTGGCCACTAATTTGCCGTGTGACTTGTGGAAACATCACGTAAGGTCTCTGGATATCTGTCTCATTTGTAAGATGACGATACTAATACTTGCCCTTCCCTTTCTGAGTTATATGGTCAAAGGGCCATGAAGGCACTTCTCAATCATAGGACCACTTTTTGCCACCCTAATTAGAATGGACAGACTTAATGGTCTGCCTTAAGTATTACATATGCTACTTCTCAAGATCAGTAAGTCTAAACGATATTTAACGTCATCTATTAAGCTATTACCAGAGGCCCATCATCTGCATTATTTCCCTCACCTCGCCGCAGCCCTCTCAGGTGGTGGAATAGCCCTCTGTATATGTGAGAAGAGGGAGGCTCAGGAGAGCCCCTTGCCACAGGTGACACTACCAGGAACCGGCAGAGTGAGCCAGGACTCAGACTAGAGTCACTCAGACCTGTGCAGCACAAAGGCGGCTTTTGGGAACAAGTGAGTCCCTGGGGTGGGCCTCTTACCCGGCGGGCCCACCTTCACCTCCGTGCTGCGGCTGACTGCCTGGCTTCCACGGTAGGCACTGCACGTGTAGGAGCCCTCGTCTCTGGGCTGCAGGTTGTGGATCAGCAGTGTGCCATCTGGGGACTGGTAGACTCGATGCCCGTCGGCCCGCACCGGCAGCCCATTCCTGAAGGGGACAGGACACTGGGAGAACCGTCCACAGCCTCTGGTCTTGAGGCCCTAGGAGGCCATGCTGCCACTCCCAGCGCCCCAGAGCCCAGAGACAAAGGGAGGAGGTAATCACTGTGGACAGAGGACCCTCACTTCAAGAAAGAGATGGGCCAGGTGCCAAAAAGAACACTATCGGAGCAAAATGACTCGAAAGTAGAGGGAACTCACCCCAACTGAGCACACTGGTCTAAGTTACCATGAATTTGCCTCTTACCCACAAGGGAAGCCCCACTCTCACTTTTTATCAACAACAGTCTTTCCAGCAGCTGTGTGGTGCCGGGCCCTGTGCTGGGCAAGCGACGTAAGTGCTCCCTGCCTTGAGGGTACTGGGGTAGGTGTTTAGGGGCACCCTCCCTGAGGAAGACAGAGCTGAGACCCGACTTGAGAATGAGGAGGAGCAGCTGGCCAGCCAACGGGAGAGCAAAGGGACTCCGGAGCTGGAAGGCAGAGGCCATGGTCAGAGCAGGGAGGGAAGTGGACAAGGCCTCAATGGGAGTTTGGACTGGACCCTGGGGGGAATGGAAGAGTGTGAACTAAGCAGGACTGACAGAGTATCTGCCCTTGGATGACTGGGCCTAGGACAAGCCTGAAAGCAGAGAGCAGGAAAGTGGCTCCTACAGAAGTGCACACATGGGTAAGGGGAGGATGTGCAAGGTAAGGGAGGAGAAATGAAGGACCACAGTGGTTACTCAGGGTTGCTGGGTAATGGCAGTGCCCCTCCACCATGGGGAGATCCAGGGCGGGGAGGACGGGTCAACGGTGAGTGTTCTTTTCCACCATTTGGCATTCTGGGTGCCCATGAGATACAAAGAGGCATTGGATTTGAGGTCTGGACCCAGATAGTCTATCAGCACTGGGTGGCCCTGGAAACCTACGTGTCAACAAGGTTGCCCAAGGTGAAGTTAGACAAGCCAAGGACCAAGGACAGACCCTGAGGTGCATCCGCCTCCGAGACATTGGTGTGAAAAGGTAAACCAGCCAGGAAAACAGAAGCAGCAGCCAGAGAAGGAAGAACACCAGAAGACAGTAGTTTCCTGGAGCCAAGAGGAGGGAGCATGTCAGGAGGTGCAAATGGTCAGCAGAAGAACACCTCTCAGGTCATGTGGGGACTGAGATAACATCCAGAACGTTTAGGAACAGGTCAGTATCCTGGAGTGGTGGGTGGATGTGAGCCCCTGTGCAAGGACTGAACTGTGAGTAGGGGGTGAACAGGTGGAGACCCCCAGTATGAACAGCCATACTGTGAGGGGGAGACTCCAGATGAGGCCAGGGTCTGCAGGGAAATACAGGGTCAGAGGAGGGTATCTTTTATGTTATGCTTTGAAAGCGGGGACTCCTGAGCATGTTTGCTGCTGGTAAGATCAAGGAGAAGCAAAATTGAAGACAGAAGCGTGAAAGGATAATCAGAGGCCCGACCTGATCAAGGCAGGCCTGCACCAAGAACAACTGCTGAAAAGCCTACAGAGGCTCCCTGCCTCCCTCCTGCGTGCAGGCCCCTTCCCATCCTGACATCATCTCTCCAGTACTCACCTCTGAGGCTTGATCAAGAACATCCTTCCCCTCCTCAGCCTTTAAGGCTCAGCCAAAGTCACCTGCCGTGGCCACCCCTTGATTCCCCCAGATAGAAGGCAGCCTCAGCGCTCTGTGCACAGATAGCACTGAGGTCAAACCTCTGGAGCTCAGGGGACACAGGCCCATCTCCTGCCTGGGGAGTATCTGGGGGGGCTCGGATTACCCCCAAGATCCCCAGAGCCTAGGCTATTGCTGACACACTGCAAGGAGGAAGGGGGCCCAAAAAAAAAAAAGTTGCTGAAAGAAGGAATGAACGAATAAAAGAGCAACTGATCTGGTGTAAACGACACTGAAGTCCCCACAGCTGAGTATACCCAGTGGTTCTCTACCCCCGTCTCCGGATACTGTCAACTGTCATGACTTGGGAGGAAGTACTACTGGCATCTAGTGGGTGGGTGGCCTGGATGCTGCTGAACACCCTACAATACACAGAACTGCCCCAACCACCAAAAGTTATCAGGTCTGAAATGTCAAGAGTGCCGAGGTTGAGAGACCCTGGCGTAGCCCAACCAAAAGAAAGAGAGCAGTCCTGTGGGGCCCCGCTGTGTAGGGAAGGGGGTGCTGCCACCAGGCCTGCAGGTAGGAGTTGAAGAATGAAGGCCGCGGGCAGTGGGAACAGCAGTATCGCTGCAGAAAGGTGAGCGTCTTCTCCAAACTACAAGCCTCTGAGGGCCAGGCCTGCCTGGAATAGAGCCTTACCTGGACCACCTGATGTTTACGCTTTCTCCTGTCACCACGCATAGCAGCCTGGCCGTGTCACCCTCTGGCACCAGCATAGTAGAGGGCAGTTCTGTGATGGCCAGCTCCCCTAGGGCAAGGAGAAGGCATTGTCAGCCACCACACCAGTCCTGCCCCACCTGTGCCACCTGACCCTCAGGACTGCCACCTCACCCAGAACTCTGAGCTGGACCCATCTCTGGTCTCGGTCCTGCCCGTTGAAAGCGACACAGGCATAGAAGCCGCCATCTTCCAGAGCCACGTGGCTGATGACCAGAGAGCCATCGGGCTGCAGCTGGTGTCTAGAGACAAAGCACAGTCGGGTAGCTCCTCCCCCAAGGGGCTGGAAGAAATGGGGGTGGGGCAGGGTCTTCCTTTCCCCATAAAAGGCTGAGTGGCCCTTTCAGGGGGGTCTGAGCAAAGGGCCATCTAACCTTAGGCCCTGAGGTCCTCCAGATGCTGAGCTCTCTCGTTTACCTGAAGGTACCTGACTTTTAAGCCTGGCAATAAACCATTTCCAATCTCCAAATACAAAATAATTCTGGTTTGGGTTTCTAGTTCTTGCTGTGCTCATTCTGTAGACTCAAATCTCGGTTCTGCCACTTAGGAGCTGTATGGCGTGTTAAACTCCTGTGTGTAAAATGGGGATAAAATAGCACCTGCCTCCACATGGCTCTCCTGAAGACTGTATGATAGAGAACAAGCCTCATACTCCTAATGGGCACGATACATGCTCACGCTGTTATGGTTACAGCCAGAAATGGGTCTGCCTCCATTCCTCCATTTTGTCCCTCAGCCATCACCTCTCCTTAGCTAGCCTGTTACTTCTGTCCACTAACCACAGTGGAAAGACCCAGAAACCCAAATGTTGGTCTGCCCAAGGAGCCCTACCCCCAGCGGTATCCTCTCTCAAGAGCCCCTGGAGTCCTGCTCAGGACTGACCAGAGATGGCACCTGGCAGCTCCCTCCCCTGAGGCCTGCACAGGGTCAGGGGCTAAAGGCGGGACAGGAAGGGGAAGAGAGGAGCTGAACAAACCTGGGGGAGGAGAGGGGCTGCCCATCTCTTTGCCACTCAATGACTGGGGGTGGGAAGCCCTCAGCACGACAGGTCAACCGGATCCGCTGACCTGGATGGGCGTCCACCACCCTAGGCTGGTTCCTGTCCAGAAGCAGCCTGCAGAACAAGCACCCCACAGCCATGAGAGGGGGGACTCTGTCTGCACAAGCATCTGACCCCCTTCTCCCTCTCCAGCCACATTCAGCTTCCTAAGAAAGCTGCTCTGTGCTGGTCAGGACATCACCAGTAACTACCCGGGGCAGTCTAAAAGCCACCTCCAGCTTTCTCGCTTTCCCCACCCCCAACCACCACCCCAGAATCTCGACTGTCTGCTCCCCGCCCTGCACATCTGCCCTGCACAAGGCACTTTGACTTGGGCCCCTCCAGCCCTCTGCAACCCCTCTACAAACTCCCATCAAGGCCATCTCAGGCTCTCCAGCTCCTGCTCTGCTTCCCTTCCCTCAGCTCCCGTGCCATGGGCCAGTCTCAACTGTTTGGGGAAGGGAAGAGGGCTCCCTTTCCACCTCCCTAGTCCTTACCCGGCAGAGCCCTGTGACCCCACCCACTCTCCCTTCCTTTCACCACTGGGACCCCCATCGGCCCTGGCCCTCCAGTGGGGTAGGCTGAGAGCAGAATGGCGATGCTGCACTGTTACCTGGTCGTGGGCCGAATCTGCAAGGAGGAGACAGCCCCCAGGCCCCCCGCGTTCCCCACTAGGCTGGACTCCCGAGGACTGTGGCCCTGGGCTGGGTCCCTGGTCTGAGGGAAGTGCCTTGGCTCAGCCTCAGACAGCACGGCCACATCACCCCCTGTCATGAGGCCAGGAGAAGGGGTGAGCTGTGGGGGGAATGCAGCGGAAGGAAGGAAGGGCCACGAGGCTGGCCAGGGACGTGTGGAAAAATGAGGGTCACAAGGGGGAAGACATCCACCTCAGCCCAACTGGAGCACGTGGTCCCTGCCAGCAGAAGGGGCCCCTCCAGCGTGGGAACACCCTGGCTCAGGCCCTCCCAGCCAGCGCCTCCCACCTGGGGCCATGACAATCCTCTGGGTGTGGGGTGGGGACGGAGACCTGTTCCGCTGGGCGTGGGGTGGGGACAGAGACCTGTGACACGAAGCTGGATCTTCTGAGAGTCACGGCCTGGCCTGCTGCTGCCACAGCTGTAGGTGCCAGTGTCCTCTGCCCGCAGGGGACTGATGACCAGGGAGCCATCAGGCTGCAGCTTGTGCCTGAATGAGGAAGACAGTGAGCCCAGGCCCCCTCAGGCCCCAGTGCTCCTACCAGAGTGCTCCTACCGTAAACCTGCCTGCACCCTCCTATCCCAGGGGAGATCACCTGTCAGAGGAGATGGGCCGCCCATCTTTCTGCCACCTGGCATGGGGCTCCAGGGAGGTGTCGTCTTGACAGAAGAGCCGCACTAAGTGCCCCAGGGCCGCCTGCACCAGGGCTGGCTCCGAGCCTGCCAAGCTGATCCTGGGAAGTGGGGGTGAGAACCTGCACTAACAACACAAGCGCCAGGGCCAGGGACTCCCCCTCCATCAGTGTCCCGCCACAGAGAGCTCGGTGCCCATCCTGTCTCAGGCACCTTTGGGGTCACAGGGTGCCCTGGGAAGCCCAGCTCTAGAAGCCCGTGGCCTCAGGAATTCACTCCACCCCCACCCCGGCTCCCCACCATGCCCTTGGACGTAGCTACCTCAACCTGGTCCTGCAACAGCAGCAAGGGAGGTACAGAGCCCAGGGCGTGGAGAGGTCGGGAGAGAGAGCTCACACCAGATTCCCGTGTAGAACTAAACCACTGCTTGATCCCTTTGGAATTTCAGGTTTTACTTATTTGTTTCTATTCTCCCCAAAAGTCTCATTAATAGGACACAGTCCCAAGACTGTGGAACCCATACTAAATCTAAGAGAGAATATCACCATTTTGCAGGTCAAGACACTGAGGCTTGGAGAAGTTGGATGAGTTGCCAAAGGTCACAAAACCTGCAAGCTTTTCCAACTAGACAGGCCCCGGGGCGTCCTGGCAAGATCAGACCCAGGCACCCACCATCTATTGGCAAAGGCCCCCCAGGCAAGACCATTGGAGGATTTGAGGTTAGGGATGGGGCGGGAGGATCTGCGAACCTCAGGGTTTGGGCTCCAATGGGCACAGCTCCCGGCCTGGGGAAGGTGGGCCTCACCTGTAGGAAGAGCTGTGGGAGGGCGCCGCTGGCCTCCCGGCATCTCCGCCCAGTCCAGGGGCACTGGGCCCAAGCTCCTGGCCCAGGGGCCTCTCTCCAAAGGCCTGGGCGTGGCCCTCCTCTCCAGGCCCAGGCTCTCGGTCTCGCCACCAGAGGCCACCAGAAGGCAAGGGCCTCGTCTGGACTGCGGCCCCCGTCCTGTGCCCGCCGGCCTCTTGCTGGCCTCCAGGACCGCTGCCACCACCGTCTCTATGGGTGCTCTGGCCAGAGGCCCCAGGCTCAGGTCTGGGGGGCTCCTGTTGACGTCCCCGGCAGCTGCTCACGCACTCCTCTTCGGAGGCAAAGTTATTGCCGTTGCCATGGCACCCGCCATACCAGAAGCGGTTACACTGGCCCACGGAGGGGACGAAGTACCAGCGTGCGGCCCAGTCTGTGCAGGAGCCATGGGCACTGGGCAGCAGGCACCGCACAGGGTAGGCTGAGGGGGCAGGGAGGCGGCAGGGAGGGGGCAGGTCATCAGGCTGCAGATACTGCCCCAGCAGAGCCCTGCCAAGAAGTGCCCACCGCCCCCTCAGCCTCAGACGTGGGAGCCAGGCTCTTCCCAAGTTCACGGAGCAGGTCTACTAGACCCCTGTCTGGGCCCCTGACCTGGCCCTGGGGACGGTCTGCTCACTGCCCAGACCTACCTGGGCTGGGATCACCAGCAGCCTCCGGGATCAGCCCGTCCACCTCCACCCACAGAACTAGAGCGCTCCAGAAGGTCAGGGCCATGAGCAACCTGGACTGGCTCCCTCAAGCCCCTCCCCATGCCTGACCCAGGTCCCTAGAGCACACACACGCACTGAGCTTGGCTTTGATGTACTTAGCTCAAGATAAGAACCCAGCCCTCAGCTCGCAGGGACATCTGTGAAGAGGCCCAGCCTCTGAACCCGCCTCCAGCCCCCAGCCAGCCTGTTCTAACGGCCTACCTTCCCAGCACAGCCCTGCTCTGCCTCTCTACAGACACAGATGTGACTGCGGCTGGCCCCTGCGGGGGTCCCATCCAGGGACCAGCCTCCTGCAGACTCTGACCACCAGCCCATCTGGCTTTTGAGGTCCCCATGAGGGTCCCTGCCAGTGCCACCCACATATCCCATGCTCCAGTCTCAATGACCTCCCTCTAGGACTCATCCCAGGCAGGGTGGGGACATCCCTGTCCATCCGGGCTCTGAACACCCTATACTATCTCTGCCTCTGGAAGGGGCTGAGCCCCCATGGTGGGGGCGGGGCAGGACAAGCCTTCCTTGTCTGTGGGCGCCCTGCCTACAATTCTCCCCAACTCCCACAAGCAGTCAGATGGTTTCAAATGCAAACTGTTGGAAACAAGAACAATATGGCACTGTTCTCTGACCTGGCACCTAGCAGGTGATCAGTAAATATTTGTCAAAGAAATGAATGAATAACTGAGCTGGTAGGAAGATCTGGGTGGGGCTCTGTGGTGGTTAAGGGGGGCAAAGCGGGACCACAGCCTACTCACCAGGAAGGATGAAGGGGCATCCACTCACCATAGCCGGGCTGGCCCACACAGCCTTCCCCAAGAGGACCAGCAGCAGAGGCCACATTATCATAGCAACAGCCAAACCGGGAGCCCTGGCACTCACTGGGCTCCTTCTGCTGAGCCTGGGGCTGGTGGGCCTTGGGAGCCTGCGGAGGAAACCCAGACTGGGAGAGTTGGGAATAGGTCTGGCTGTTGGTGGGGACTCTAGGCTGCCTGGGGAAGGAGGACAGGAAGAGGGAGGGACAGAATTAGGGGTCCATGATGCAGTACCCCAGCCTCAGGGGAAGGTCAGATGAACCCCCCCCTGCACACACACACCCCCACTCCAGCCTAGGCCCGTATCTGAAGCCCAAGTGCAGAGAATCTGGATCACGGTGGCGCTGAGCAGGTGCGGGACTCCTGCCCACTCATGTGAACCGGACACTTACTGTGGAAGCCACTGCTCTCGACACCGGCCTTCTCCCGGTCTTATCACTGCTGTAAGATGCTGCACAGCCAGCTTGATGGGGCCCCTCAGCCACAGACACCCCATCAGGGCAGCACCCGTACCTAGACAAGCATCACACAGCGGTCTCGTCACCACCCAACCCCTGATCCCCACCCTCACGGGACCCCCGAGCTTCCAGCATCCTGGAAACTGGGCTCTGAGGCTCCCTACGCTGGGAGCTGAGCAGTTGAGGATCCGAACGGGAGACACCGCGTCCTTCCACGTGGGGCATACCATTCTGCATGCCAAGCCACATCCACCAACCACTCAGTGGCAGCCAGGGACACAGCAGTAACACGATAAGCAGGGCCGTGTCTCATACCTGACGGTTCCTCACCTCCTACCCAAGGCGGAAACCCCTAACTGAGGAGAAAATTCACTAAGCCTGCACAAATCTTGGCTTCCCGGGTAGGTTTTACAAAACCGCAGCAGATGGGGGATGGGGCAAAAGAGGGGTGAGCAGAGCCCTCCTCCTGTTTCAGCTCTGTCAACCACAAGATGGGAAGGAAGGGGAAAGGGGAACACATCAGAGCGCCTTCTGTGTGCCAGGCACCCTGGGATGGTTCCATCCTCACGGCAACCCGGCCTGTAGCTGTCATTGTTCCCAGTCTCACAGAGGAAGCCAAGACCAAAGGAATAACTTGCCCTGATCACGCAGCACACAGCGGATAGATCGCCACCGGGCTGCTGGCCCCAAAGTCTGGGCTCTCAGCGCCCCAGCCCCGGAGAGACCGGTAGCCTGGTTTGGATCTGGAAGCTAGAATTCTATCCCACGTGCCTTCCCAGAGTCTCAGGCTACACCTCAACGGGCTGACTTCGGTAGCGAAAGCGGAAATTCTTACCCCCACTCTGCACATTAGGAAGGTCAGTGACAGGAAGCAGAGTCCCCAGGACTGCACAATCAGGGCAGCTGGGAGATAACACCTCGGAAGTCCCATCCCTGAGCTCTGCAAACCCCACCCCCTCTCCGCTCGGAGTCGCTGCCCTGCCCATCAGATACCATCCCCCAGGCCCATCTCCCTTCTTTGACTTGGTGAAGAGGAAGAGGCACCTACCTGCTCTGCTGACATGAGGCCCCAGGACAGCCCTGCCACTGTGGCCCAAGAGATACAGTGTGGCCGTCAGGACAGCACCCATAGGGGCTGAGTCTGCAGTCGTGGGGTGCCAAGCCAGACTGTCTGTGTGGGGATTGCTGAAAAGAGGGGGCTGGGGCGGGCAGGTGGAGGCCCTGGGCTCCTGTGGGGTTTCCTTGGGCCAAGGGTTGCTCTTGACGGGCCCACCACTGGCCTCTGGAATCTAGAAAGAAGAGGAAGCAAAAGACACATGAGGTGTCCGCCTGGACACCTCTCCATCTATGTGCACACTAGACCTACCTCTCCCCAGCCCCCCTAAACCACCTACCCCCCCCCAACCTCCATCTCCAGGGCCCTGTGTTGGGGGCTTCCACTGAGCTTCTCACCTGAGGTGGGGGCCGCCTGAGGCCCCAGAGATATGCGAGGATCCCCGGGGCTGCTGTGCATGTCCTGCATGCTGGGGACACCTGCAGGGAGTGGGTGGTCAGGACCACGCCGTGGCCACACTAACCACCACGTGGTCCCACCCCACCACTCAGGCAGCGCCTGGGGCACCCAGGACAGCAGAAGCGAGAACGAGCAGACCTGTGATTTCCTAAAACACCCTTCCCCTGTTTCAAGAGTCTTTAGTCCTAGAAAACACTAATGTTACATGTTGCGCAAAAAGAAAAGCCAGATATAAAATTAGCATCGGCGTTTGATCCCAACTACGTAAAACAAAACAATGATACTTTTAGATTGAACTGATGAAAAGACAAACAATCCAATTAAAAAATGGGCAAAGTGGGGCACCTGGCCGGCTCAGTTGGTAGAGCAGCCAACTCTTGATCTCAGGGTCGTGAGTTTGAGCCCTGCGCTGGGTGTGGAGATGACTTTAAAATCTTAAAGGGGTGCCTAGGTGGCTCAGTCCGTTAAGCATCCTACTCTTGATCTCTGCTCAGGTCACAATCCCAGTTTTTGAGTTCGAACCCCACATCAGGCTTTGCACTGATGGTGCAGAGCCTGCTTGGGATTCTGTCTCTCCTCCTCTCTGCTTCCCCCCCCCCCCCCCCCCGCTTGTGCACCTGCTCACTCTCTCTCTCTCTCTCAAAACAAATGAACTTTTAAAAAACGAAAATCTTAAAAAAAATAATTTTAAAAATGGGCAAAGAACTTGAACAGACATTTCTCCAAAGAAAATCTACAAATGGCCAATAAGCACACGAAAAGATGTTCAACATCATCGGTCATTACAGAAATGCAAATCAAAGCCACAGTGAGATACTCCTTCACACCCACTAGCATGGCGGTCATCAAAAAGGCTGAAGTAAGAAATGTCAGTGAGGACGTGGGTGAACCGGAACCCTCAGGCACCGCGGGTGGAAATGTAAATTGGTGCAGCCACCATGGAAACAGTTCGGCAATTCCTCCAAAAGTTAAACATAGAATTATCATAGAGCCTAGCACTTTCTAAGGCATACACCCAAGAGAAATGAAAACACATGTCCACACGGAAACTTACGCATGAGCATTTATAGTAGTCTTATCTGTTAGGGCCAAAAGATGGAAACAACCCAAATATACATCCATAGAAGAATGAATAAGCAGGTTGTGGCATATCCATGGAATTGTTATCAGCCATAAGAAAGAGGTCGTGCTGATGTGTGCTCCAGCCTGGATGAACCTTAAAAACATTCTGCTGCCTGGGTGGCTCAGTCGGTTAAGCATCTGACTCTTGATTTCAGCTCAGGTCCTCATGACCTCACAGTCACGAGATCGAACCCCGTGTGTGTGTGTCGGCGCGGGGGGGGGGGGGGGGGGAGCCTGCTTAATGTTCTCTCTCCCCCTCTCTTTGTGCCCTTTCCCCCACACCACACTCTCTTCTCTCTCAAAATTATAAAATTGAGAAAAATAAAAACATCCTGCTGAGTGAAAGGTAAGCACGAAAGGTGTATTATTCCTTTTATACGATACATCCAGAACAGGCAAATCCATAGAGACAGAAAGCAGATCAGCTTACCAGGGAAGGCAGTTAGGGTTAACGGGGAGTGATTACTTAAGGGGTACAGCAGGGTGCTTTTATGGGTGATGAAATATTTTAAAACTAGAGGAGAGCGGGTGATCGTACAACATTGTGAGTACACAGCACCAAAGCATACACTTTGCAACGGTTAACCGGTTAACGGTATGTTACGTAAATTTCACCTGAATAAAAAAATTCTATATTAAAAACACTTGTTTCAAAAAAAACCACAATTTGATTGACAGATGAAGGGATGGGAGTAAATCATGAAAAAGCACATATAACAAAATAGCAGTTATAGAATTTAAGTGTGGGTACATGGCTGCTTGCTATACAGTTCTTCAACTATTCTGTATGTTTAAAATTCTTCACCAGGCTTCCTCAAAAAATTAAAAATAGGCCCCTGGGTGGCTCAGTCCATTGAAGCGTCCAACTTCAGCTCAGATCATGATCTCACAGTTCATGAGTTTGAGCCCCACATCGGGTCCTGTGCTGTCAGCCCAGAGCCTGGAGCCTGCTTCAGATTCTGTATCTCTCTCTCTCTCTCTCTCTCTCTCTCTCTCTCTCTCTCTCTGACCCTTCTTTGCTTGCGTGCTCTCTCTCTCAAAAATAAAGCTTTTTAAGAAATTAAAAGTAGAATTACCACATGACCCCCAGTAATTCTACTACCATTTACCCAAAGAATACAAAAACACTAATTCAAAAAGATGTATGTATCTCTATGTCTATTGCAGCATTATTTACAGTAGCCAAGATTTGGAAGCAACCTAAGTGTCCATCGACTGATGAATGGTTAACGAAGATGTACATATACACAGTGGAATATTACTCAGCCATAAAAAGAACGAAATCTTGCCATTTGCAACAGCATGGATGGATCTAGAGAGTATAATGCTAAGCAAAATAAAAGAAAGACAAATACTCTAGGATTTCACTCATATGTGGAATTTAAGAAACAAATGAACAAAGAAAAAAGAGAAAGAAACAGACTTGTAACCACGGAGAACTGATAGCTGCCAGAGGGGCAGCGCGTGGGGGGTGGGGGAAATAGGTTAAGGAGATTAAGAGCACATTTACCACGATGAGCACTGAGTACAGAATTGTTGAATCACTACATTGTATACCTCGAACTAATATAATACCGTATGTTAAATATACTGGAATTAAACAAACAACCAGGCCTGTCTTCCTGAGCAGATGAGAGTCTGCTCAGAAACATGAGAGATTTTTTTCACCATCTTATTGTCCAACTTGGCAACAAACTTACGAAAAATCATGAATTATACCATTCCCGTGGGTGAATTTTATGGTATATACTTAACCACTTCAGAGTCATCAAAGAGATTTTTTGTCATAAACTGGAGAAAACCACAAAAGGCTGAGTCAGTATGAACAGGAATTTTTTTTTTATGATGCATAACAGCACTCCCCCCAAAATGCTCCTGGTGAAAGGTTCTGGGCATTTGGGGGGGGGGGGGGGGGGGGTGGGGGGGGGGGGGGGGTGGTGGCAGGATGGGAGTGGGGGACTTCCTTCTATTTATCTGTGTGTTTCAAATTTTCCACAATACGCATATTACCACATAATGGAACAAAGTTACAAAAACTAAGTGAAAATTCCATCTCCACAAGGACTAGCTCTTGCCAGCCCCCAGGGAATATTCAAAAAATACTTTAGGGCCGGAAGACCCTAGCAGATACGCAGTAAAATCTGTTTTCGTTTCATGGCCTCTCCCACCCAGGCCGAACCCCGGGAGAAGGCAGACTCACACTCTCTCCCCAGTTCCGTCATCTCCTGCGGGCACCCCCAGAACCGCACTCACAGTCCCCAGCCAGCAGGCCCCTCTGTCAGCTCAACTTGAAAGGCACCTTTCTGCCCAGCCCACCCTGCCCCGGCTTCCCCTCTTCTCTTCCACCTTTCACGCTTAACTTGGAGTCCGGGGCCCCTTCCCACGCACCACGTGGGCCCCAGGCTCTGCTGGGCAAGTGCCTGGCCCTTCCTGTTCAGGGGCCCTGTGAGCGCTTGCATTTCTGCAGCCTGCTCCCCGCCAGGCTCCTGCTCCCACAGGCTCCACTTCAGACTGTCCTCCTAAATAGCTTTCACGGGGTCACTATCAAGCTGCAAAGCTTTCAATGGCTCCCCTGGGCCTATCGGACAAATTTTTTTTTTTAATTTTTTTTTAACGTTTATTTATTTTTGAGACAGAGAGAGACAGAGCATGAACAGGGGAGGGTCAGAGAGAGAGGGGGACACAGAATCTGTAACAGGCTCTAGGCTCTGAGCAGTCAGCACAGAGCCCGACGCGGGGCTCGAACTCACGGACAGTTGAGATCGTGACCTGAGCCGAAGTCGGATGCTTAACCGACTGAGCCACCCAGGCGCCCCCCTATCGGACAAATTTAATCGGCGTCCAGGCCTGAGGTCCCCAGCCCTAAGAGCCCCACCTACCCTGGACAGACCTCCTGCCACCACCCCCGCACCCTGGCTGAGGGCTGGCTCTGGGGCCCTACTGGCCTCAGGCAGAGCTAGCTACTGAGCACTTGGAATGTGACCAGAGTGACGGAGAAATTGAGTTTTACATTTATTCTAGTTAGAATTAACTTAGTTTTACACTTAAAAACTGATGCTCGATTCACTTAGTGGAAAATGCTTCACTATGTTTGGAACAACTTCAGTATGCGAGTCTACTCTTCCAACTGTACATTTTATGAAATCTAAATATAGATCAAGTACGCCAGTGAAATTTTAGCAACTGAATTAAGATATGCTGTCTGAGTGATGCACGGAATTTAGAAGATTTATTTTTTTTAATCTTGTGAAAAAAAGAATGTAAAATATCCTGCCATTTTTTATATTGCTTACGTTAAAAATATTTAATTGCGTTAAATAAAACATTATTTAAAAAAAATTTTTAATGTTTATTTTTGAGGGGGAGAGACAGAGCGACAGAGCACAAGCAGGGGAGGGGCAGAGAGAGAGAGGGAGACACAGAATCCGAAGCAGGCTCCAGGCTCTGAGCTGTCAGCACAGAGCCCGTTGCAGGGCTCGAACCCATGAACTACAAGATCATGACCTGAACCGAAGTCGAACGCTTAACCGACTGAGCCACCCAGGGGCCCCCCGCCAAACACTATTCAAATCAAGGAAATTTTTAAGTAATCTTTATCCCCGACAACATGGGGCTTAACCCACTACCTTGAGATTGAGTCACATGCTCTACTGACAGAGCCAGCCAGGCGCCCTGAACAAAACATTATTTAATACAAATTCACCTGTTTCTTTCTACTTTAAGTTTATTTATTTTGAGAGAGAGAGAAAGCGAGCGAGCAGGCGCGCACAAGAGGGGGAGGGGCAAAGAGAGAGAGAATGGGAGAGAGACAGAATCCCAAGCAGGCGCTGCACCATCAGCACAATGTGGGGCTCGAACTCATGAACTCTGATATCATGACCCGAGCTGAGATCAACAGTCAGACGCCCAACCAACTGTGCCACCCAGGCGCCCCTTCTTTCTACTTTTTAAATGTGATTCTTAGAACATTTTAAGTAACAGATGTGGCTTGCCCTCTATTTCTGCCAGCAAGTGCTGCTCTAGAAAGAGAAGGAGCAGAGGCTTCCGCAGGACTCCCCTGGGCACACCAGTTAGCACCGCAGCATTAGTAACGGTACCTACACCCCAGAAACCACCTAAGTTCTAACTTCCCGCCCATCACGGACTTCTGTCAAGAAGTCAGGAGATGAGAAAACGTTCACACACCAAATGGCTGTAAGGGGGGAAAGCATGCACAAAACCCCACACACAAAACAAGGAAGCACACTCGATTCATCCCACTAACGCACGGGATCGAGGCAATCCCACTTGTCTATATGCTGCTTTCCTAATATCTTCCAATTTTCTACAACGAACACAGATTATTTTTATAAAAGTAGCAATGAAGGTTATTTCTTTTGCACTTCAGCCTGGCCTGAAACGCTTTCTGTTTCCTTCCTTTCTACCTATGTGAATGCCTCTCTGGGGCAGGCTCAGGGCCACCTCTTCCAGGAAGGTGTCAGTGGTTCCAGGGGGCTGGACTCAGAGGAGCTGGAGGGCCCTCCTGCTCATGCACCACAAAGGCCAGGCCAAGGCACCCCAGGAGCCTGGCCCAGGGGCCCCCACACGGCCTCACCACCACTGCTTCCAACCCTTTGCTTATCAAGCTGTGTGTTCAGGCACAGTGCCAAGTTACCATCGTAAGAAAAGCACCCTTATTAACCCCATTGTACAGGTGGGCAAATTGAGAATCAGAGAGGAGAGGCACTCACCCAGAGCCACGTGGCTGGTCAGCAACAGAGAGTAGCGATTTAAACTCAGGTTAGCTGCTAACTCCAGATAACTTGCTCTTAGTCACCGTGGCAGGGGCCTCCCTTGGAGGTCTACCATCATGGCTCACGGGGCCCTCACCACTAGCACGTCAGGGCCAAACACACCTTCCTACGGTATCAGGGGCCCGCCACCCACACTCCCCTCCTCCCAGCTGAGCCCCAACCCACATTCTTCCTCACTATCCCGTCCTCACACCGAGCAAGTGCCGGCCTCTGGGCCCTTTGTCCTGCAGCTCCTCGCACCTGGGACATCTTTCCCAGTCAGGATGGGGGTGAGGGGAAGGGGAAGACAAGGGCAGGAGCAGCGTGTGAGGACAAGCTCTCCTGGACCACCTCCCTCCTCTGTACTCAATCACGCAGTCATTCGATGATAAACATTTACCGAGTACCCACCTTGTGCTAAGTTCTGGGGGGCAGGGGTATAAACGGGAATAAGGAAGCCAGTAGGCCTGACAAGCCGTATGCAATCACTGCGGCACAAGGAAATAATCCCAAGAGTGACGGCAGTTACGTGGGCTTTGGGGGGTGGGATGGGGACACGGCCTCAGATGGGGAAACCGGGCTGATCACGGGGCTGCACAGAGTTAGAGGCTGCAGGCGGCAAAGCCTTCAGCAGACAGAGACGCAGGAGCCCCGCCGGTGCCCGGGTGGCACTTAGGAAGCGCTGGCTGGTTCTTGGTGGGGAAAGAGGTCAGGCCAGGCACACTCCACACCCCCTCCACCCCCACCCCGTCCTCACCTGGAGGAAGGTGGCAGGGCTGTGTGTTACAGGGCTCCACCTCCCCAGGCTTGGACTGCGCCAGGCTCCCACAGCGGCTGGGCAGCCCGAGGGCACAGACGACCTGGCGACGCCGAGTGCCCGAGCTGCAACTCTTGGAGCACTGGGGCCCGCGGGGTAGGCGTGCAAACAGAAGGAGAGAGACCCTGAGGCTGGGGGTCCCCACAAGGAAGGGAGGGGGAACACGCCCGGTAATGCAGGTCAGACCCAAGCATGGTCAAGTGTCCGGCCACCTGTCAGAGACCCAAGGGGCCGGGATTGGGCAGCAGCTACGGAAGCGAAGGAAGCAAGTGCTCACTAGACCCCAGGCGCCCACATGCCAGGCCTGGTCGCTGACGGGGGGACAGTCTTCATGCGCGCAGGGCTCAGAGACGGGGGGGCGGTCCTCCAAGGAGCACGCTGTCGCCTGGAGCAGAGACCCCTCGTCGCCCCGACAAGTGACACTCCGCTTCCGGATCCCGGGACCACAGCTGACAGAACACTGTAAGGACCAGGCTGTCAGCAGGAGCTTGCCCTCGCCCGGAGGAGCCATGCCAGGGCAGACAGCTGGAGGCGCACCTGCCGGCACGGAGGGTGGACAGCACTCTACTGCCCACGTCCGGTTCCCGGGCTCAGGGAGGCTGAGTCACTCTTCTGAGGCTACACCAGGGCTGCTGACACCAAGCTTAGGTACCTTTTCCACATCCCCTCGTTCGAAAGTTGGACATATGTACGTGCCGGAAGCAGCTGACCAGCAGCCCCAGACAGTGCCAGCTCCTCCCTCGCCCCCAAACAATGGGTTCAGCTGCTTCTTCGTGCCAAGGCAAAGCCTTTCCCACCCTGCCTGGGATCCTGGACAAGGAGGAAGAGTCCAAGAAGCTCCTCCTAGCCCCCGCCTTGGCCACAGCTCCCAAGAGCGCCTAGCAGGTCACTTTACCTCCCCGGATCTATTTCCCCAGCAGAGGAGAAGCCTCCCAGTCAGACTCTGCTGCCGCCCAGGCCCCCAAGGCCCAGCACCTGATTTCCTCCCCTCCCTCCACCCCCACCCCAGCCCCTTCTAGGCAGGGGCCTCACCTCTCCCCAGGGCTCCGCGCTCCAGGACGCACAGCGCTGCAGGTTGCAAGGCCGCATGGTGGGGGGCTTCCCGGGCAGGCCTGCACACTCGGCCTCCTCAGTGGCCTCCTGGACGCCAGCCCCATCGGACAAGACGCAGTAGACAGAGCGGGACTGGGAGCCGCCGCCACAGGAGGCTGAGCAGGGCGACCAGGGCCCCGTCTTCCAGCTGGCAGGGAGCAGGAATCCGGTCAGGCTGGCCCAGCAGCAGGAGCCGGAGCCCAGGCCCAAGCTGGCACCGGCTGTCACACGCAGAGTGGACTGGGGATCCCCCAACCTGGCCCCAATCTAGGCCTGACAGGTGCAAGGGGGAGGGGAGGCAGAAAGCTCTGCACCAAAGGCCAAGCCCTCCACTTGCCATCTCCCACCACTGAGCACTGGTCCCTACAGCACGGAGCCTAGCTGCCCGTTTTAGCTTTCCTGTCCTCACTCGATCCCCCTTTCTCCTTCTCACCAGGTGCCCTGTCGTCCCCAGCCAGACTCCATTGCCACTGCATCTGACCTTAGCTGGGGCATCTCCCAGAGGGGTCGTGCTCACCCACTCGTGGAGTGGTACCGCCCGGCCCTGCGGCACAAGGACCAGAGGAAAGGGCAGCCCGGAGTGCACCATGCAAAGCCAAGCCCACCACCATCCCGAGAGGCCAGCTGCCACCAAGGCCATGAGAGTGGGAGGACTGCACCAACGTGGCAGGGAGCCTGTGGCCTGCAGATTACCTGTTCCTGCAGGCACGCTGGGCCCCAGCAAGGTGCCACGCTCTGGGCTGGTGCAGGTAAGAGGTCCTTGGTGCGTGAACAAAGGCATGGCTGATGCCCACAGGCCCTCTGGCCCGATCCCTGGCCCACTTCTTGGCATCTGCCAAGTCCCCTTCTGGCTCAGACAGGGCCTCCAGCACCTTTCCCTACTCTCCCACCACCGGCCTGGACATTCTGAGCACTGGGCACACATGAATGGACAGAACAGCCCTGGATCTCATGCCCGTGCCCCTCTACTGCTTTCCCCCCGTGGCAGCTGCCTCTGCCTCACTCTGGCCACAGCTGTAGGGAGACCTGGACCAACCCAACTGTTTGCTCAAGTGGCCTAGAGACCACACTGCCTTCCTATCCAAGGGCCCGGGCCCCACCATGGGTGGGGGGGGGGGGGGGGGGGGGCTGGCAGAGGCCTCACCGCTTGGTCTGCGGACAGGGGTGAGTGCTGCAGGGGCGGTGGTCAGTCGGCCGCAGCTGGGGCTGGCACATGTGGTCAGGGTAGACCTCGTTGTCAGTGGTGCAGAACACTGGGCGGGACTGGTGACCTGTAGAGGCCCGGCCATTGCGGGCAGGGGCGGGGTCAGTCAGCCTCCACCAAACACATTCTCTGGGCTGGGCATCATTCTGGACACACCCCAAGTGTCATCTTGATTCTCAGCTGACCCCCTGGGATACGTGCCATCGTCATCTCCAATTTACAGATGAGGAAACTGAGGTTTGAGGAGTATGATCTGCTGGTGATGGAACCCTACTACGATGCATGGTCATCGGCTCCGAGCCCAGCCTCCGCTGCCACCTTGGGGAAGCCTTCTTTGGTTCTCTTAGCTTAGAAGTGGGGGGCCCTTCATGGAGTCCCCAACCCCTGGGTTTCCTCCAGGTGACCCCCAAGACATGCAAATGTCCCACGTACGTGTCCATCTCCCCGGGGCTGCCCTCACCTCCACCGCACTCGGTGCTGCAGTCACTCCACGAGCCGTGGCTCCAGTGGAAGCCGGGCCGGGGGCTGCCCAGGGGCAGGTGGTACTCGTAGCTCACGCCTGGGTTGGGCTCCTGGCTGAGGAGCTGTGCGGGAGGGTCCTCACTGAGGCCTGCCCCCAGTGGGATCCCTCCTCATCAGCAGACCAGTGGCCCCCACCTCGCCTCTTGGGGAGCAGGTGGCCCCGCTCCCTGGCAGTCCCTCACCTCAATGACTAGGGGCTCTGAGGTGGGGCCGCGAGCCAGGAGCCGCTCAGGCGCCAGGTCCCCCTCGGCCCCTCGCTCGTAGTACAAGACAGTGCTGGCCACAGGCAGGGCCCAGGCACCCCCGATGGTCCAGTGCCCGTTGAGGTAGTATTCGCCACGGATGCTCTTCACCGCTGCGCAGAGGTGAGCCGCCCGGTCAGCAGCTGGGGCAGGACCCACCTCCCTGCCACAGCCCAGACTCACCCCAGACCACTCACCCAGGAAGTTCCTGCTGGCGGCCACCTCCTCCACCCGGATACTGGTAGCCCCCGAGGGAATTATGAGAATCTGGTTGTAGCCTGCAGGGGCAAGAATACTCTGGGCCCACCCACACCACAGCAGCACAGATGGGGTTGGGGACAGGCAGGGCTGGGCAGCTTGGGGAAGAGTCCTCCCGAAGGGAAAGTGGCCCCGCAAAGGCAAGAAGGGTCAGCAGGCTTGGGCGCCCAAACTGACTGGGGATGGGGGGGGTAGGAAATGGGGACCGTGGGGGAGGGTTGAGCAGGGGCATCCAGCTGGTGGCAGTGTGAGATCACACTTGCCAGATTGGACCCTCCCAGTGCCATGAGGGTTACTCGGATGGAATGGAAGACAGGAGAGGAAGGGACAGGCAACACACCCTCGTCTCAACGGCCTGTGGGCCCCCAGAGAACCCCCACCTCTGCTGAGGTCATTGGCATCAAAGGTGCCTGTGACGGGGTAGCAGGTGGTGCCGTCACCCCCACACTGCAGACACTTGTCCTCCTCCTTTGATGAGTCTAGGTTGTGGTCACAGCCAACGGCCTACCGGGCAGAGGAGGAGATGAAAAAGACCAGAGGGAGTCACAGATACACCAGGATCCAAACGCTGGTCGCTGGTCAGATCAGGGAAGAGCAGTGAGTACTTATCAGCCATTGAGGCCGAGTAAGCCCTGGATGTAGCCTGTGGCCGGCCATCTACTTCTTCTGCCAGCTCAGCACCCATCTCCCCTCCTCTGGCAACAACACCTCATTTCCCATAGTGTGGACAGAGCCCCCCAACGGTGGGTGTGGGCAAATCAGCAGGTTCTACGCCTTGCTCAAAAAGAGTGGTTCACGGGACGCCCTGAGCCAAGACAAATCAGAGGGAGCCCCAGCTCACTGGAACTCCTGGAAAGAGGGCACCATCTCCAACCAGAGGTTGGAGCTGCTGGTGGCCAGGTACACACCTCACGTTTCCAGCAATCTCATCCAGGTACCTGAAGTCGCCAGCCCATCCCCCGATGGCTTCCCCCCGCCCCCCCTTTGTCAGTTTTAGTTGGGCTTCTGTAACTTGCCACCCAGAGGGTTGCTCTTATCACGGTGCTCAAGTTTTCAAAGGGCAAAGGTAAAAAGGTCCTAGGGCATCTACAATGCAAAGACACCTTAGAAGCTGGTCATGGTAAGACATTAAGCTCACGAGAGCCACTGGCTCTGCTGGTGTGGGGCAGGGGACATCCTGCAATAAGCCTGAGAGGGGCCCCAGGCTGAGTAACAGGGGTGTGGGAGTGGGGGGATAGGCAGGGGGACATCCTTCAATAAGCCCAAGGCCAGGATGGGTAGCATGGCCTGGGGGGGGGGGGGGGGTGGGGGGGGGGCAGGGGCACAACTCACCCGGCAGCTGCCCTCCACACACACGTCCCGTTTGCCAGGCTCGCAGGGCGTCCCGTCCACAACAGCCTCCCTGTGCTTGTAGTAGAAGTTCTCCCCCTTGGGAATGCAGTTCAGTTCACACTTGTTCGGGGCTGAGCAGGCAAAGGGAAAAGCTGAGACCCCGGGCAAGCACCAAGTCCTACCCTAGGAACAGGGAAGCATGGGCAGGGGCCAGAATCACACAGATGGCAGAGAGAGAAAGCCCTTGCAGCTGTTCCCCCAGTGGCTCAGAACCCCGCCCCACCCCAGGGAGAAGAGACGGCCACAAAACTGCTGCATTCCTGGGGATCAAGTTGAAGAAAAACCCCAAGATAAAGAAAAAGCCAGCCACTTGAAGAGGTCTACCTCATCCTTATAGACAAGCCCATGTGTTAACAGTCAGCTATTCTAAGGAAATTAATTCATAGAATACTATGCACGTTGACTTTGCTATAAAGAATTACAAGGACTACGCGGTAACGTGCGAAGATGCTTATAACACACAATGCAAAATGGTGCTATGTAATAACTATAAATGCGTAAATGTATACAGGGAAAATAATGTGAAAAATGCTAAAATGGAATGCTAGACCAATCCTGTGAAACACCAAAGGCATCCCTTGCATGACCCTTTCTAACCTTTCCTCTGTGTTCCAATTTTTTTCTTTTTCAAATGTTTACAAAAATTTTTAGAGAGACAGAGAGGGAGACAGAGAATCCCAAGCAGGCTCCACGCTGTCAGCACGGAGCCTGCTGCAAGGCTCGAACTCACAAACCGCAAGACCACAGCCTGAGCTGAAATCAAGAGTTGGACGCTTAACCGACTGAGCCACCCAGGTGCCCCCTTATTTTTCTATAATACGGATACATTTAAATTATCCAGGCAGAGCAAAGAATGTCAACAGGCTCCCCTGGGGCCACTCCTCTAGCCAAGACCCTCTTCCCCATCCCTTGGTACACACAGGATATAAATGCTCATTGATTCGGAATCCAGAGTACCATACTTCCCAGGAGTCATTTGCAATGGGCAGTGAAAACTAACACTCAGAAGGATTAGCCTAAGGAATCTTCTGACGCCTCTATAATGTTTTAATTACGTACAAGTGTTTTTTCTGAAACCGTATTGCTCTAAAAATTAACCACTCTCCTCAAAGCTCTTCAGAGCAAGCCCTTGGGGGCCAGAGATCCTGAGTAAATGGACTCTTGCCATACCAAGCCCCTTGCAACCCCAGCCTGCAGTTGGCCCAAACATGGACCCACCCTACCAGCACTCCTCCTCCCCAAGGCTTCTGTGCACCTTGAGGAATACTTCTGGAGCAGGCCAAACAAAGCCGGGCTTCACATGGCAAGGGCGTGGCCTTCATGGCTTTGTTTGAAAAACAGAGATGGAAAAAAGGATGGAGAGACCTCAAAATGACCCCGGCTGTTGTGCTGCAGTGGGCACACGCCAGGAGAACGGTGGCACCGTAAGGCTGTTGTTGTTGTTGTTGTTGTTTAACGTATTTGACAGAGCATCTGTAAAATGGTGGTAGGAATTGTGCAATGGAAGATCAATGTACGGAGGAGATCCCAAACAGGTGGGGCGCAAGGCGGGGAACAGCAGCAGGGGCACCGGTGCGGAGGACCGCCACTTACCCCCGTAGTAGGGCAGCCATTTGTAACGCTTTCCCTGGAAGTCCTGGCCGTCGAACTGGGCACACTGCTCAGCCCGGAAGTCCCTGGCACCGGTGGGGCAGCTCTGCGGGGGGCCAGCAGGGAAGGGAGGGGCAGGTGGGCGCTTCCTCCCTCCCCCCCCCCACATCTCCTTGCTGCTTGGCGCAGCTCCAGAGCACCTCCTTCCTGGGGTTTTGGGCTGCTGGAGGGGAGCCTGTCATTTGCGTTGTGGGGTGAGGAAGGGGCTTCCCGCAGCCCAGGCTGTGCACCAGTGGGAGGACGCCCCGGGGACTGGGAGGTCAGCCGGGTAGAGGGTCCCAGAGCTTTACCTCAGTGTGGCAAGAACGGTGGCTCCGGACAGGGCCCACGCAGCTGGAGCCTCCGTCTGTCCTGAGGATGAGAACACCGCACCGGGAAGGCCCGGACCCCGCCAACCAACACCCCCTCCTCCTCCTGGGGCTCCCCCGCAGGCCCCGCTGGACAGAGGAGGGATGCCTGTGCACGCACAGGTTCCCCCAGGTAGGTGTAATGAGCCCCGAGTTTATACTTGGAAGAAGCTGGACTCAGCAGCCTATTCTGGACTTTCTCTAACTCGGGGCTACTCGGCCTCTTAAAGCAGATTTCCAAAGAAGACCCGAATTCTGCCTTTGGAGATAAAATAAGACGGAATATATGCACATCTGGTAAGGTTATTCTGCCATTTAAGGTGTATATGAGCATAAGGTGCTTAGAATAATAGCTCATGTCTCTTCCTCTTCACGCAAGGTTCTCGGGAATAGTGAGGTAACCCACCAACAGGCAAAGGGTCACCCCCTTGCTTTGTGCCCCACCCGCCATGGCACCTATCAGAGTGCAGGGCACATAGGCGCTTGATCCCTCACTTATTAAAGTGGGAGACACGTAGACTTAAAGAGGCTGCAGGTGGAGAAAATGCACAGATTAGCAATTGTTGAAGATCGTTCAGTAACTCACCAAGAATTTACTGCACCTGCCACCTGAAGCATGAGGAACTAGAGACTCAGGCACGTGAGGCAGGCCTGTCTCTAGTTCCCCTGAAATCAGGTTGATTGTTGGAATCAGAGTGTACGTATGTGGGAAATGGACTTGATTCCAAATATTCCACCGATGCTGCTCCCAGAGCAAACCTATTGCTCAGGACCAGCGGACTCCCCGACCAGCCTGCCCCCTGCCCTCTTCTAACAGGCTGGCCCCGGCCAGCCTCCCCTACCTCTGGGAGTAGCAGGGGCGCTCCCGGAAGCTGATGCCCCCTCCGCAGGTCCGGCTGCAGGGGCCCCAGCTGCCCCAGGGGCCCCAGAGGTCACTCTGCCGCCTCACCTTGGGAGCCTGGAGGAAAAGACACGCAGAGGAGTGTGAGTCACTCAGCCCCCCACAAGGGCACTGGGGCTCCCCAGAGGACCCTTGCCTAAAAACACTCCCCGATCTCACCTTGGGAGCCAGGCCCTTCAAGGACTCGGCAAGAACACCAGGCACCCCGAACATTCATTTACAGAACTCGCCAGCTTTCACCATAAGGGGCCAAAAGCCCTACTGCAAGCATGCCCTGGCCTCCTGTGCCAAGCACCCACGAAGCAGACATCCACTTGCCCGGCAGATGGGAGGGAGGGACCAAGCCTGCCAGATCTTAGAGCCGGGCTACCTACCCCTCCACACTGTCTCCCCGAGGAACGAAAGCACATTTGGCTTCAGCCACGGGCAGCACAGGCATGTTTTGTTTCTCTACAATTACTCAAACCACAAGCTGATGGTGTGGAGCCAGAATAAGCGGGTCCAGCCCGTCCTCCTGCTGGCCTGTCCTCACCTGCTCCTGCTCTCAGTACCCAGTCTCTCCTGCTCTGACTACCTCCTCCCAGGGCAACTCAGGGGCCCCCTTTCCTGCTGCGCTCTTCCCAGGGCTGTGCTGTGCCGTGCAGGGGTGGGGGTGAGAGAAGGTGTGAGTGGATGGAAACAGAGGCAGAGGAAACCACTCCTGACCAGCCTGGGGTTGGCAGGCGGTGACTGGGCGTGACGGCCAGGGTGCATATCCGCTTTATTCATCCCTAACCCCTGTCAGCCCTGAGAAGAGCCAAGAAGCACTCGGGGACCCCGTGGTGGCTCTGCCCTTGGCTGAGGCCAGAAATAGGAGGCAGCTGAGCTGGGTGCGTGCAGTGGAGGGGCGGAGGAGAGTTCTAGGCCCCACCTGAGCTCACATGGTGTGGGGAGGAAGAGGCAGGAAAAGGTTGCTCAGGTGTTCCTAAGACAGAAAGCACCTAATAGGACCCAGGTCGTTTTGTGCACCTTGACTCACTTCACCTGCACAGTATTATAACCCCCAATTAAAGGGAATCTAAGGCCTGATGATTTGCTTACGGTCACACAATTGTTAGGGGGTGGCTCTGGGTTTCCTCCTGGGGCCTTGACTCTGGCAACGTAGCCCCTCCACCTGAGCGATGGCTTCATGCCCAGGCACCAGAGAAAGCCTGTGCCAAGGATCTTATGGTGTGACATTTAGGGAACAAGGACCTTGGGGTGGCAGAGGTGACCGTGGGCAGCTGGCCTCTAGCCCACCCATCACTCTGACTGTGGCCCATGCTGCCTGGCCCTGCCCCTTCTCATCCTTGACTCACACTCTACAGAGGCGGCATTTCCCCTCCTTCCCCAGGGACTGCCTGTCTCACAGACGGTGGGCAGGGATGTGGGGGTCCCCCTAGCAAAGAGCTCTCCGGGGGCAGCATGGGACCTGGCTGCTTCCATGCCTTCCACCCAGTCAATGCCAGCAGAAGCTTGGCAGGAGCAGCTCCCAGGACCAAGCCCAGCTCTGTGGCCCCTCCTCTCCTGGAGGTTTGTCCTGCCATCTAGAAGATTTTTCATATAACCTCAGGCCCCCAGGTTTGCTCTCCAGGAAGCTGTTCTTCGGGCCCTGTTAACAAAACAGCCACCCTGATCACCAGTGGGCTCCCGTGTCCTCTAAATTTGCACTAATGCAGTATCCATGAGCCTCGTGTGGCTATTTAAGTTAATTAAAGAAATCAAATCAAAGAAAAAACAATTCTTCAGCTGCACTAGCCACATGTCATGTGCTCGGTAGCCATGTGTAGCCACTCGGTAACCAAGTGTCTATCTTACGGGACAGCACAGATTCAGGACGTTGATCATCTCAGAGAGGTCTGTTGGCCATCCCTGCCCTGGATGCCAGCCCCCAGCGAGGAGGAATGACCGGCACCCACAAACCTCGAAGCACAAACAGTCAAGCTGAGGGGCAGCCTGCTCTGTCCCAGGCAGACTGCAGATGGGATGAGCCATCTAGCCTGCGTCTTGGCTTATGCCAGCACAGCCCCCTCCCCTTCCTTCCTCCCTGGAAGACTACTGGGGGGGGGGGGGGGGGGGAGGGCGGTGGTCTAAGCTTCTGAAGGAGGAGGGCAGTGGCAAGTTGCCATTCCTGCAAACTGCACCCTGCAGCCTGGCGGGCAGCTCCGGGCACCTTGACTAGACCCCTTCAAGGTGCCATCTGCTTTTAAAGGAACTTTATTGTTTTTGGCCTTCCCCGCAGGGACAGGGCTCTGAGCTGCGGTGGGGTGGCTCCTCCCTGGTCCTAAACCCTGGGGCATTCCCCATCCCCCATTCCCTGCTCCCAAGCTGGGAGCCTGGCCAGGTAGGGCCGCACTCACCGAGGACCCAGGGGCCGGGGCCAGCAGCAGGGGCACGAGCAGGAACATCTGGATCTCGGCCTGCATCTCAGCCTGTGGGAGAGGCCGGGGTGGGCAGGGCAGGGATCAGGACCAGTCAGTGGGTGGGCAGGGGTGCACCCCTCCCTCCCCGTTGCCCACAGGTGACCAGAGAGCCACAGGGGGACCAGAGGGGAGGCCATGGGGCTCAGTGGCGCTCATGTCGGCGGGGAGGGGCGGGGGGTGGAAGTGGAGAAGGCCTACTACTGGCTTCTAAAAGTCCAAGAGTATCTTCTTTCACGATTCAAAGGGGAAAAAAAGAGGGCAATTAAAAATACTTCTCGTTGAGGGGCATCTGGGTGGCTCAGTGGGCTGAGTGTCGGACTCTTGGTTTCCGCTCAGGTCAAGATACGGTGGTTCGTGAGATGGAGCCCCCACATAGGGCTCTGTGGTGACAGCGCAGAGCCTGCTTGGGATTCTCTCCCTCTCTCTCTGGCTCTCCCCTGCTCATATCATCTCTCTCTCAAAATAAATAAATAAGCGTTTAAAAAAATACTTCTTGTTGAAAGACCGGTTCAGAATCAAAGCAATCAGCCTATTTTTAATTTAGCAAGAGGTTGCTTTTTTTTTTTTTTTTTAAACATAGGAGGTGGGGGAGGCAGTCTTTTTTTTTTTTTTTAATTTTTTTTTTTTAACGTTTTTTTTAATTTATTTTTGAGACAGAGAGAGACAGAGCATGAATGGGGGAGGGGCAGAGAGAGAGGGAGACACAGAATCGGAAGCAGGCTCCAGGCTCTGAGCCATCAGCCCAGAGCCCGACGCGGGGCTCGAACTCACAGACTGTGAGATCGTGACCTGAGCCAAAGTCGGACGCTTAACCGACTGAGCCACCCAGGCGCCCCAAGAGGTTGCTTTTTAAATTTTTTTTTTTTTTTTTTTTGAGAGAGAAAGAGAGCATGAGAATGAGTGGGGGAGGGGCAGAGAGAGGAGAGAAAGAATCCCAAGCAGGCTCCACGCTCTCAGCTCGCAGAGCCCAAGCAGGGCTCTATCTCAAGAACCCCGAGATCATGACGAGAGCAGAAGTCAAGAGTTGCATGCTGCACCGACTGGGCCACCCAGGCTCCCCAAGAGATTGCTTTTTAAAAATCCATTACAGGGATGCCTGGGGGACTCAGTTAGGCATCCAACTTCAGCTCAGGTCGTGATCTCCAGGTTTGTGGGTTCAAGCCCCGCGTCGGGCTCTGTGCCAACAGCTCAGAGCCTGGAGCTTGCTTCAGATTCTGTCTCCCTCACTCTCTGCCCCTGTCCCACTCATGCTCTGTCTCTCTCTCTCTCTCTTTCTCAAAAATAAACATTTAAAAAATTTTTTTTAATCCATCACACCAGTTGTTTCTAAAACTTGTTAATATAGGGGCGCCTGGCTAGCTCAGTGGGTGGAGCACGCGACTCTTCATGAGAGGGTTGTGAGTCTGAGCCCCATGGTTAGGTGTAGAGATTACTTAAAAATAAAATCTTAAAAAATATATATATATACAATTTTTTTAAAGAAATTCTCTGGGGGCGCCTGGATGGCCCAGTCAGTTAAGCGCCCAACGTGGGCTCAAGTCATGATCTCCAGGTTTGAGTTCAAGCCCCAAAGAATCAGGCTATGAGCACAGAGCCCGCTTCTCATCCTCTGTCTACCTTTCTCTTCCCCTCCCCCGCTCATGCGAAGGCGGCGCACTCTCTCTCAAAAATAAACATTTTTAAAAGTCGCATTTAAAAAACTCTCCCAAGATGCTTTCAAAGCTCAAATGCTTTAAAAATGTCAATTGTAACCCTACTGTAAACCCAACTCAGCATTTCTCTGCACAAGAAAGTCTCCACAAGCGGACCCCAGTGTGGTGTTTGTGTTCAGTCTGTGCACTGTACCAAAGAATGACATAAGCAATTTGCTCCTTCAGTACAAAACAGCAAGCGAGTACTGACTTGTAAGTTCAAATTTACAAATCTGTAATTCTACCAATGTTCTAATTTTTTTTTTTTTTAAGCATAAAATGACTTCATTTTACAAGGACAAAACAGAGCACACACAAGCCAAGTTCAGCAAAATTTAACCTGGCACGTTTAGCGACGTACATGCTTCGTTAATTTAGCACAAACACTGATTCATTTGGTCGTTATTTTCACAGTCAAATCAGAGGTTCCTGGGGCTTGCAGGCGGGGGGGGGGGCAGGGGGGACGGCCTTCTCTCCCCACACCCCACCGCCCAGGACGACCTCTGCTCTGCGCACCCCGCCCCCGCCCCCGCCCCCGCCCCGCAGCTCCTGTAACAGCACCGTACTGTTCTAGGGCTCATGCCAAGATGAGGGTTGGGGAGATGCTTCTCTAAAGCCGGCTGCCTTAAGGGGCGAGGTGAGCAGAGCCAAGGGAGAGACGGAAGGACAGAAGAAAGACTGGACTTAAAATTGCTACTAGGTACCACCACCACGGCTGCAATTACACTAGATCAAGGCCCACATATGCAATCCCAGGGTCCTGGAAAGCCTGGAAGGCTATTTCAATTCACTTGGGAGAAAAACGCAAAAAAGACCAGCCCTGGGTCTTGGGCACCGGACTACTCTGCGGGGCTCCCCCAACTGCCCGAGGGCAGGGCCCGCTGCGCACCCGCCCGACAGTGGGGGCTCCTTTCACACAGTGTCCCGGAGGAACGCGGCGGTTCCGGACCAGGGCCGAAGCGGAGGCCAAGCCCGTCTGCTCCTCCTCGCGGGGGCTGGCCCGCGACCCGTAAACTTGGGGTCCCTGCGCGCCAGGCGCCACGTGTCCGCAGGGTCCCCAGCGGATGCGGAGACGCCCGAGGCCGGTGCGACACCCTTCCCCGTCTTACTCCCACGCAAGAATCTTCCCCACGTCGGTCACGAGGAGGCGCCCGCGGTCCGCAGTCCCGGCCCGGGGACGTGCCCGCGCCCCCCACCCGCCCGCCCGGGAACGCGCGGGCGCAGACCCCCCAAAGTGGAAAGGTGACCTTCCCACGCGAGGCGCCAGGGCCACCGGGCATGTGATGGCCCTGACGGCACCTCCGGGAGGGGCACGCTCGGTCTCCTGGGCCCGGCGCCTGGGAGGCGCGGCAAAGGCGTCCCACCGAGGCAAGATCCGAGGGGGCGGACGGCGTCTGCGCGGGGCTCCGGCTGCGTCCGACCGCCCACCACTAGCCGCAGTGGCTCCCGGCGTCTCCCGCCCGCCGGTGACCTCCCAGCCCCGCCCGAGGTGCGGTGCGGAGCGGTGACCTCGGTGGACAGAGCCGGAGGCGGGTTCCCCTCCGGGACCCCCTACTTCCTCCGATACCGCTCTTCCTGCGGGCCAGGCGGGGCACGTCCCTGCAGCAGCCCCGGAGCGAGCCGCCCCTGCGCCCGGGGCACTGTCCCTCCGCTTTCCTACCTGGGTCTCCCGGCGCGCGGGGCACGCAGCACTGCTCCGTCGGTGCCCGCCCCTGGAATGGGAGGTTGGCCTGGCCGCGCGGAACGCCTGCGGAGGTTGGACTTTCTCTCCTTGCTGCTGGCTGGCTTCTCCCCGCCCCATCTCCCCCCGCCCCAGCCAGCCCTGCAGACACCCATCCCCAATCCCAGTGGAAAGCCCCCGCCCCCCTGCAGTGACCCGTGCTGCATCCCCTTGGGTCTGTGCCAGAGCTTGGCTTGCCCTCCATTCTGTGTTTCCTCTACTGGGGGGGCACCAGTCACCACCCTGGTCCCACTTCCTCTGTCTAAGCCATCCATCTCTGTATCATCCCCCTCCATGCTCACCTTACATATAACACACCTCTGTGTCCAGCCGTCCGCCTCTTCCACCCTTGAATTCTGTACAGGCAGACCTCACTTTCTTGTGCCTCCTTGGGTTGTTGGTTTGGAGGATTGAGGGTTTTTGGTTGTTGGGTGGTTTTGTGTTTTTTGTGTGTGTGTAATTTGCTTCATTGCACTTTATTGCATTTTTTACAAAGTGAAGGTTTGTGGCAACCCTGCCTAGAGCAAGTCTACTGGCCCCATTTTTCCAACAGTATTTGCTCACTTCGTGTCATATATTGGTAATTCTGGCAATATTTCAAAATTTTTCATTATTATATGTTATGGTGACCAGTGATCAGTGGTTAGGATGCTCTGAAAGTTCAGATGACGGTTAGCATTTTTCATCAATGAAGTCTTTTTTAAATTTTTTTTTTCAACGTTTTTTATTTATTTTTGGGACAGAGAGAGACAGAGCATGAACGGGGGAGGGTCAGAGATAGAGGGAGACACAGAATCGGAAACAGGCTCCAGGCTCCGAGCCATCAGCCCAGAGCCTGACGCGGGGCTCGAACTCACGGACCACGAGATCGTGACCTGGCTGAAGTCGGTCGCTCAACCGACTGCGCCACCCAGGCGCCCCAATGAAGTCTTTTTTAATTAGAAAAAAATGTGTTTTTTTAGGGGCACCTGACTGGCTCAGTTGGTAGGGCATGCAACTCTGTTTTTTCTTTTTTAAATATCTATCTATCTATCTATCTATTTATTTATTTATTTATTTATTTAGAGGGGGGCAAAGCAGAGAGAGGGGGAGAGAGAGAATCCCAACCAGGTTCTGTGCTGTCAGTGCAGAGCCCCCTGTGGGGCTCAAACTCACAAACTGTGAGATCATGACCTGAGCCGAAATCAAAAGCTCAGCTTAACCCGCTGAGCATGCGACTCTTGATCTCAGGGGTTGTTAGTTTGAGCCCTGTGCTGGGCATACAGTTTACTTTAAAAAAAATGTTTTAGGGGCGCCTGGGTGGCTCAGTGGGTTAAGCATCTGACTTCAACTCAAGTCATGATCTCACCGCTCATGAGTTTGAGCCCCGTGTCAAGCTCTATGCTGACAGCTCAGAGTCTGGAGCCTGCTTCAGATTCTGTCTCAGTCTCTCTCTGCCCTTCCCTCACTCATGCTGTCTCTCTCTCTGTCTCTCAAAAATAAATTTAAAAACATTTAAGAAAATTTTTAATTAGTTTTTTAGACATGTTATTGCATACTTCATGGACTACAGTATAGTGTAAACCTAAGTTTTATATACTCTGGGAAACCAAAAAATCTATTTGACTCACTTTATTGTGATATTCACTTTATTGCAGTGGTTTGGGGCTGAACCTGGCGTATCTCCAAAGTATGCCTGTACTTCAGCCACAGCTGTTTCTCCTCACACAGGCTGCTGTTTGCTACCCTCCCAGCCAGCTTTTCACACTGCCTAGAATGCACTCTGAAAATCCACTCTACCTTGCAAGCTACTACTCATCCCTCAAGGCCCTGACCAAATGTCACCTCTTCTAGAAGCCTTCCCCATACTGTAGCAGGCAGAATTGGTGCCCACCCTGCTCCCTCAGTCTCTGTCCCTGTCTGCTGTAGTTTATGGTGCATCACTCTGTGGGAACCCGAGTCTCCCTGACTCACCTTGTAAGAGGCTAAGGACAAAGCTTGCCTCCCCATCACCTGTGCCCAAGGCACTAGTTAGGATCAAAGTAGGGACTCAATACATGTGATGCATATCATTTCCTTTCTGCATTGTCCTTTTTCTCAGCAAAGGCACTTCTTGCCTGCCATCCCTTTTTAACTGAAAATCACCTACCCCCAGGAAAATAGCATTGGCCCTGGGCCACATGGGAGGTGGGGAGGTCACAAGGCTGGTCCCTTTCCCTCATCTCCTTTATTTTTTTTATTTTTGAGAGAGAGAGAGAGAGTGCGAGCAGGGCAGGGGCAGAGAGAGGGAGACACAGAATCCAAAGCAGGCTCCAGGCTCCAAGCTATCTGCACAGAGCCCAACGCGGGGCTCGAACCCACAAACCGCGAGATCATGACCTGAGCCAAAGTCAGATGCTCAACTGACTGAGCCACCCAAGCCCCCCTCCCTCATCTTCTTATACCTTCCGTACTTTACTTACCCTGAGCACTGGTCATTTCTCCCATGGCCTCCCTTCGGGCAGAGAAACACCAGTAGGAAGCTCCCCGCCCCCATTGAGAGCCCCAGCCCCTGTAGATCATCTCTCTAAGTTGTCACTGATGCTCAGACAAAACGCTTACTAAAACATAAGCATTTTACATCTGTCCCATTTCTAACCCATCAGTGAAGAAAGAAGCGGCAGCAGCTGTGTAGCAGGGGCCCCTGGGGACTAGTGTGAATTCTTAGGCAAAGATAAAGCTTGGCAGAGAAAAGGGAGTGGAATTACCCAAAGCCTGTATAGAAAAAGAAAATAGCTTCTTCCATTCAAGAAGCCCCACTCCCTGCCCCCATCAGCCAGGAATTTTCTGGGCTTGGTCAAAGGTCCCTTAAGTGGGAGGAAGCTGCTTCTCCTGCTCTGGGGGGGTGGAGCCGCTGAGGCACCTTCCTGGTCTGCTCCTGTTTTTCCTCAGTGATCCCTTCTCAGGCACCCAGGCCCATGATTTCTTGCTCCCCACCGCCACTGCAAAGAAGACCCAGAAGGTAGGGAAGCAGAGTCAACACACAGCGTGAAGGAGCCAGGCTCGAGCAGTTCCTGGCTTGGGTAAGTAGTCCTCTCCCAAGCCTCAAGTTTTCTACCCCAGAGGGATGTGTGAGCACGGTGCCCAGAACATAACTGTTCACCAAAAACAATTGGTACACACACACACACACACACACACACACACACACACAAAATGGTGATTTAGAAAGAAGATTCTGGGGAAACGTGTGAGACCTTCCCTCTCATTGTAAATCCCCCTCTGCCTGGCCCTTCTACCTGCTAGTGTGAGAAGCCCAGGGTGCAGAAGGGGTACAGCCCTTGGAGGCAGACAGACCTAGACTGGGAACCTGTTCTGCTTTGTGTGTGAACTTAGGACTAAATCATGTCACCTCCTTAAGCCTCGACTTGCTCAGCTGAGCCTCACACAGAGCGTGGTAGAGTAGGGAAGTACTTAGCCGCTATAGAGCCCCTACGAAGTGCGTGCTCAGCAAAAGTTCCTTCTGCCCCGTGCTCCCTCTGCCTGTTTCCTGGGTTCTTTACATCTGGATCATCTCAGCAGATTGCAGATCCAGGGACACAGCCTAGAAATAAGCGGCCAGATCTTCTTGTAAGGCTGGGTTAGAATGGAAACCCATTCCAGGCTCCAAGGATAGGCCACTTCCAGGAGGCCTTCCCTTAAAGCCTACCTCTGTGCTCCCACGGCGCCAGGATTGCACTTTGGAACTACTACAGTGATACGAATGTGTCACTTTCCTCCCTCTAAATTGTGAATCTTGCAAGGTCAGGGAAAGTGGGAGCCGCTTTATAGCGGCTAAGTACTTCCCTACTCTACCCACCCTCTGTGTGAGGCTCAGCTGAGCAAGTTGAGGCTTAAGTAAGGACATTGAGAGCTCATGGAACTGAGAGGAAGCCTGGAGAATCAGGCACAGACAAGGGCCAGAGTCCCCACCAATGCCATAGACCATGGCCCAGGAGCAGTTCTGGTTAGGACTGTCCTGTTGGTCTCTGGAAGCTGCCACCACCACTTTCAGGTTACAATGACCCATATCATCCCCAGAGAAAACCCTGAATGGTCCTCGTAGATGCCAACCCCAACAGGAAGGAGCACGGCTGCACCCTGACCACCAAGACCTACGAAGCAAGAGTCGGCAGGTTGCCCGGATGGGAACCTCGTTCCGATGTGCAGCTGCTGGCATATGGCGCTTGTTTAACTGGCCTTGGAGAGAACGCTGCTTCTCTTCTTCCCTCTCTTGCTGATGGTTGTTTATTAATTCCAGGGACACTCGAAGGCCTCCTCTTCCAGAAGCTGCGGAGAGAACCCGTCCAGTGCTGGCAAACGCGTAACACCCAGCTCTCTGGAGGGAAAAAGTGCTGCCCAGTAGCCTTTATCAACTTCCGTGGTGTAAATACTCCATGTCTGTTTTCAGGCTACCAAGGTGATGTCGCTGAGCACAGAGCTGGGAAGAGATGTGGTCGGCTGTCCCAAGCTGTCGCAACACACGGACTGTCTTGCCCTTGGGGAATTTACCTTCTAGTAGGGCACTGCATTCTAGCGCTATGTGTTAATCCAGAATAAAACTATCTGCAAAAGGAAATCCAAAAGGAAAAAGAACGCTTCACATGAGAGGATTTCTCCGTTTCTCTCTCTGCCTTTTCTTCCCTCCCCCTCCCATGCATATATCCATTTCCCTTGCTGGAGTCATTCAAAGTTGCGGGTGGGTGGGGGAGGGGAGCGTTAAATGCCCCTTGCCAGTCTGTCCCTCAACTTGACTCTGTGCTTTCAGATCCCAACACTAATCTGTCTTCCTCCCCCTGTTGCTGCCATATCCAAGTCAGGACCTTGAAACACCGAGCAAGACCATGAGAAGAAGTCCAAAGCTCAGTATATCTGACAAGTGCTGTCATAAGATAAGCCACCTGACCTGTGGAGGGGAGGTTTATGCTCAAAGGTGGGTCAGAAATATAGCTCCTCGACACTTCCTGCAGACATGAGGGCCACCCAGAGAGAAAGAACAAATCCTGGGATGTCCTTCAGTGACATCAGGCCTGACACAGACCCACCCCATCTGCCCCATCCTCAGTCCAGATCCTGGGACAGGGCACCAGGAGGGAGGGCGAGGCCATTTGAAGACGCTTGGTGTTAGGGCGGCAACACGGAGGGAGGTAGGGGGCTTTCCAGAAAATATTTCCTGATTGGCTTCCGCCCAGCAGCTCCAGCCTCAATCTCATCCCTTTCCTTCCACACGGGAACACACACACTCACCCCTGCACACGTGTGTGTGCGCACACACGCTCACACACACCGTAAGGGTCGGCCTACAGTCTCCTGCAGAAGCTAACTGCATGAACTCCTGGAGACATTAAGGGAGAAGGTGTGAGGAGCCCACTGTGCCCACCCTCTGCTTCCTAAGTGGGAGGGGGCTTCAGAGCTCAGGCCCCCACAAAGGTCAATGTGGGGTGTGGGGCCAGTCTGCAGCATGCAGGCCCGGAGGGTCCCCCTCAGCTCAGGGTGGGTGTCCCATGGCTGAGTGGCAGTGGCCTCGGTGCCCCTATCAGCAGTGACAGAGACAGGGCAGGTCCTCTCTCCCCCTCTGAAGACCCCTGTGCCTCTGCCTCAGCATCCCCTGCTCTGCTGCTGCTGTCCCCTGTGGGCTGCCAGGGAGGGCCGGGGACTGGGACCCCCACAGGCCAGCTGCCAAAGTTCTTCAGATCCTTTCTTCTCTCTCTCCACCACACTCTCAGGGCACGGCTCATCTCCTCTGCCGCTTCAGCCTCTGTATTTGGGTAATTCTCAGCCTGGAAGCTGACAAGTGTCTGTGCCTTGTGCCAAAGGCCTAGAAACATCACTCAGAAAGTCAGAGGACCAGCACCTCTTAATTCGGAAATGCAATTCCCAATGCTCAAGTTAAATGAAAGGGGAAATTCTACTAACTTTGTCGGGGGGTGGGGGGGGCGGGTAGGGTGGGGAGCTTCTCTAACTTCAGTAATTTGTGAACCTATTATCCTGACCCTTATTTTAGAGCATGATACCACTTAAAAATGCATGGACATAAAACTAGGTCTAAGCCTTTTATTTTTACAGCTTTATATAGCTATAATCCTATTACATATGTCTAGGCCCCAATTCCTTATTAGAAACTCTCGGGGCCAAATGTGTTTCAGGGTTGAGCATTTTTCAGATTTTAGAAGTTACTAAACTGCATATGACATACTACCTCCAGTACTTTCTGGAAGCTTTCTTTAATCAAAACCAACCAACCAAAATCAACAACAAAACTACACGCACTTATACCTCTGTAGCAAAACATACAAATATTCACCTAAACAGGCTAAACTGAGACTCTGAATAGCCTCAGGCCACACCTACTCACAAGCCTAAGAGAAACCTTTTGGTTTTCAGAGCCTTTTGAATTTCATAATTGCAAATAAGGGATTGTAGGCCTGCACAAATTAAACACAACATGACTACAAATGGGGTTCACAACATTAGCACAATGTTAATGACGGTGACAGAGGCCGGTGGCCTGCTGAATTCCATCGTGGGGGAGGCGGTGGGAGACGGTGGGGCTGGAAGAGGTGTTAAGTCCATGTGGTCCACAGGCCTGGGTTGGAATCTGGCATCTGTACTCACTGGCTGGGACGTGTCCGGCAAGTTAACCTTCCTGCATGGCAGTTTCTTCATTTTTAAAAGGAAGACAATACGGGGCGCCGGGGTGGCTCAGTCGGTTACGCGTCCAGCTTCGGCTCAGGTCATGATCTCGTGGATCATGTGTTTGAGCCCCACATTGGGCTCTGTGCTGACAAGAGCCAGGAGCCTGGTTCAGATTCTGGGTCTCCCTCTCACTCTGCCCCTCACCCGCTAGCACTCTTTCTCTCCGCTCTTTCTCAAAAATAAAAAGTAAAATTAGAAAAAAAAAATTAAAAATTAAAAAAAATAAAAGGAAGACCATAGATTAATGTAAACAAAAATCAATGTTAAAATGGAAACTTCCCAGGAATCAACCGCCCCAGGGGCTGAGAACAAAGGAGGGCAGCAGAGAGATGGGGGTGGCCCTGGGGACCCTGAAGGCTCTCGGCACAGGCCTCCACTCAGCACACACCCTGAATTCCAGTTGTGACTGGGCTGCACTGGTGGCTAGAGTAGGGGAGGAAGTTCTCAAAGCAGGGTTTGCAGAAAGACACCAAATACACAGCACAAGGCATGGATCCGGGGAACATCAACTTTAAGATTGGGAGTGTGCTATGTTGGGGGGGAGGGGTGAAATATATTGGGTAATGGTTTACGATGGTGTTGTGGTTATCTTTCTATTCAAACGAACCCACAACAACGTGATGAACCCTGAGAACGCTGTGCCAAGAGAAATAAGTGAGACACAAAAAGACAAATACAGCATGGTTCCACTAACTTGAGGTCCCTAGAGCAATCTAGTTCATAGAGACAGAAAGTAGACAACGGCAGTTGTCAGGGGCTGCCGGGAGGGCGGGGTGGAGGGCTGGTTAGTCCGGGACATCTGTGGTGGTGACAGCTGCACAACATTATGAACAGCTTGAATACCTATGAGCTGCACACTTAAAAATGATTCAGATGGTAACTTTTATGTATATTCAACTCCAGACGTTTCTGCACGGGGCTGCTACTTTGGGAAGTGTCCTAGACGCTCAGGGTCTCGTGTTCCCCTGTTGTTGAGCTTTAGTTAGAAAATTTCCAACTTGACAACACATTATATTTGGGAAAAAAAAGAAAATTTCAGAAACATTATCAGGCTCTGCATTTTACAGAGGAGAAAAAAAGAGTCCCAGAGAGGTGATCCAACTTTACAGAAACAGGTCTCCAGTGCCCCTCCATCCTGGAGCTAAGAAGCACAGGCTCTGGGCTGGGCTGCCTCTCCCACCTGCTTTTTCTTTTTTTTAAAGTTTATTTATATTTATTTTGAGAGAGAGAGAGAGAGAGAGAGAGAGAGAGAGAGAGAGAGAGAGAATCCACACCATCAGCACAGAGCCTGACATGGGGCTCGAACCCATGAACTGTGAGATAATGACCTGAGCTAAAACAAAGAGTCAGATGCTCAAATGACTGAGACACCCAGGTGCCCCTTTTTTATTTTTATTTTTTCCCACCTTTTTGTTGTGCATGAGTCTGGGCTGTTCCTCGCCATCTCAAAGCTTCCAGTTTCTCACCTGTGAAATGAGGAGGGTTCCCTTCTCACAGGGTGGGATGTGGTCGACCTGAGACTGTGCTTGTGATGGGCTGGGTGTAGTGTCTGAGGCACATTGATAGGAAATGCTCAGTGGAATTGGTTTCACGAGGCAACTAGGTTCCTCTGGGGCTTTTCTTGGTTGAATGAGGGATAAATACAAGTATTAAGAACTGTGCTGTCCTTTATTCCTCCTGCATTCAATGTGGTGACACTGACCCAGGACAAACCCATATATTTATTTCTCAACATCACAAGCGTGCCTGGGGTAGGAATTCTGTTTGGATTCAACTCTGAACACCCCCTATAAAATGTAGGGTCCCTTAAGCAGATAAGGCTAATTGGCCTCCTGTCTCCACATTCTCCATTATAAACAAGGGCAAAATTAGTAAATGTTTGTTCCTACTTAAAACATCTTCCCTGTTTAAACAGACCTGTTTACGTCGTCCTGCATGGAAATCCCCTCCTGTGGACCCCTAATCCACCATTACTTCATTGGCTCACAAACACTTGTTGAGCAACTACCTCCCAGGAGGTCTGGGATGGGGCGGTGAGTGCACGCACCCAGCTCCCCCCACCGCTTCCGCCCGCTGGTCCCCACACCGCTAGAGGGTGCGGGGGTGGAGGGGGGTGGGGGCTGGCGGCCAGCTGGGAGGCACAGCCCCGCGGTCTGCGTGCACTTGCCCGCGCTGGCTCCCCTCATCCTGCCAGAGGCGCCAGGGTGGACGAGAGACCTTCTCTGCTGGCTTCCCTGTCCAGAGAACCGGGCCGCGACAAAATAACAGAGGCGTGTGTCCGGGCGGCTGGGGGAGCTGCGTGAGCGTCAGACCCCCGGGAAACGGAACGAGGCCGCAGGCCCGCGGCCCCCACGGAGGGAGTCGGATCCCGGGGCGGGGTGAGGCGGTGGCGGCGGCCGGGGAGGGGCGGATTTAGGGACGCGGCTGCGAAACCAGCTGGGCCGGCCAGCCCCGTGGGGGGTGGGCCCCGGGGCGGGGCAGGAGCTCCGTGCCGGGGTGGCCAGGCCTCGCCCTCCTCCTCTTCCTCCACCTCGCCCGCCAGGCTAGGGCGCTGCTGGGGGAGGGGAGAGACGGAGGGCCTCACCAAGCAGCAGGTGGGCAGGGAGCCCGCAGCTGCCAGGCAGCCCCGTCTGCTCACCTCGACGTCCCACTGAGACCGGCCTCTCTAGGTCAGATCACCTGCCTCCCCTCACAAAAATGTTTACCAGTGCATTTGACTTAAAAACAAAAATCAATCCGTGCAATTATCACAGGCTTGGAGTGCCTTGGTGAGTCACATCTTTAATGACCAAAGTTGCATAATCACTTGTAACACGTCTATTTATTACCTCATCGGTTTCTCTAGGGCACAAGAGGGAAAGGGGAAAATCTGGTCCTTGATGGCCAGAAAGAGTCCCTCAAAGGATAACCTGCTACATGTGGACAGGGGTGGGGAGAAGACGGTCCGTAGGTCTCCCTACAGTGGCTGCTCCGGGGTCATTGCCACGGGCCCATCTGACACAGGGACACCTCGGTTCGGGGGCAGTATCCTCCATCACCAGAGTCAACACACTCACCCCTAAGCTAGCTGGTTGCACTGTGGGGTTCCCACAAAGACTGAGGGCCCTTAACGTTCACGGAATTCCCTTCTGAAGGGCCAGGAGAGCCATTTGAGTGCCAGAGTAGCCATAGAAAGAAAATGTGAAGTCCGTTCTGCCTTTACCAGCCCTGCCCTAGAAAGCAGACAGGAAAGAGACCAGAGTGAAGGCAGAGGTCAGACAGGACATAAGAGTCCTTCCCCTTCCACTGGGACTTTACAGTCCTCAGGCCTGATGATGTCTTCTTATTATTTGCTTTGAAAGAGAGAGAGGGAGAGAGAGAGGGAGAGAGAGAGGGAGAGGGAGAGGGAGAGGGAGAGGGAGAGGGAGAGAGGGGGAGAGAGAGAGAGAGAGAGAGAGAGGGAGAGAGAGAGAGAGAGAGAGAGAGAGAGAGAGAGGGAGGGAGAGAGGGAGGGAGAGAGAGCGCGCGCGAGCATGAGCAGGGGAGGGCAGAGAGAGGGAGAGAGAATCCCAAGCAGGTTCTGTGCTGCCAGGACAGAGCCTGCCACAGGACCCCATCTCATGAACCATGAGATCATGACCTGAACTGAAATCAAGAGTGGGATGCTTAAATGACTGAGCCACCAAGGCACCCCTGATGATGTCTACTGATGACCTTCTGGCTAGGTTATTCCAGAGAAGACTCCTGAACTAGGAGGGAATGGGGCAGGGGAAGGAAGCTTGGGAAACCAAGGCTTCCCAAGCAGATAGATGCCCGCGATGGCAGAATTGGCAGAGAGGTCATTTTCAGTGTTTCAGAAAATCTTAACAAACCCTACATTCACATCTGTCTGGCTCATGCAAGTAAAACCCAGTCACCTCACCAAAGAAGCTTAACGCCATTTTACAGCATATGTAGGTAAATCTAGTAAATAGAAAAACAAATTACTACTAATGGGCTACAGTACTTGGTGGACAAAATCTTTAAAAATCTAGATGCAGGATAAAGTCCCCCAAATCTCTCAGTGTCTCCCAGTATTTGAGAGACTACTGTGTGTCCATCACTGTGCTAGCCATGTCCAGAGGGGATACATCAGCCCTTAAAGAATTCACATAAATTCGGGTATTTAAATGTAGTATAAATATACTGACCTAGCTCCTGGTGTTATTTCTACTTTTAGATCTTCCTTATACATATCTCTGAGTTTAGTGGCTCTTGACTAGGTCTGCTATCCAAGAAAACTAATCACAATCAGAATCTTACCTGCATTCCACCTCAAGGTATGCTATGGGTAAAGGGGTAACAAAATCCTTTCCTCTTTTGCATAGGGGATTGACCTGGCATAATTATGCTATTAATTTTAGGGGGGGGAGAGGGCAAACAGTGGCAGCAAGAGTATGTCATCCCTTATCCTAAGAAATAGGACTCCACTGGGGTGCCTGGCTGGCTCAGTCAGTGGAACATGCAACTCTGGATCTCAGGGGTTGTGAGTTCAAGCCCCACATTGGGTGTAGAGATTAAAAAAAAAAAAATCTTAAAAAATTAGGACTCCAACAAACCTGGGTTGAGGCCCTTCCATTTCTCCCTTTAGAGGATGTGGCATACAAGGCACAGAAGGGCAAGCCTGTGTAAGAGAATGAATCTTGGTCAAGATTAAGAGGTCCCCCGGGGGTGCCTGGGTGGCTCAGTCGGTTGAGCATCCAACTTCAGCTCAGGTCACGATCTCACAGTTTGTGGGTTTGAGCCCCAACCCATGTCAGGCGTCGGACTCTGTGCTGACAGCTTAGAGCCTGGAGCCTGCTTTGAATTCTGTGTCTCCCTCTCTCTCTGTTCCTCCCCTGCTCATGCTCTGTCTCTCTCACTCCTTCAAAAATAAATAAAAACATTAAAAAAATAAAAATTTAAGAGGTCCCCTGTGCTGAAAGGCCCGTGTAGCAGGTCAGGTCACATCCTCCATGGTTTCTACAAATCATCTAATGAAGAAGATATATTCTAAGTACCTGTGGAAGATTTAGTTAGCTAAATGGGTTTTCCTCTGGATAAATCATCACTTTAATTCAGAAACCAATTATCCTTGGGTGTCTCATATACCTCTTCCTTCCTGATTTTGTTTTTGGCATATGTTGTCTTCGTGCCAATTCTGATTCTTCCCTTTTTCTCAAATTTGGTTCGAACTTTGTTTCTGGAAAACATTCCCATCTTAAACCCTGTCTTTTGTGGATCCTTCCATTGCTCTGGACTCCCAAATATAAGGGGGCAACATTGTACTTGCTTGTACTTACGGAAGCTGCCATTTCACTTCTAACCAGATCCTAAGCAAGTACTACCCCCCCCCCCCCCACCACCACACACACATGCAGAGCACACAGAAAAGTACCCAGAGAGAATGGTTGGGCTACAGAAGACTGTGGTACTTACCAAGTGATACAGGAACCCCGTCATTATTCTTGCTTCTCAACTCTGCCAGAGGACATTCTTCATCTCATTAAGAACACTGTTGTCAGTACCCCTAAAAACCAGAAACCTCTCCCAGCAGATGACAAATCATGATAGTTGTGGCAAACTTTCGTGACATTGCTACAAGATTCAAAAAAGCAAATGATGCGATTCCCAAAGGAGGGAATGAACAATGAACACCTTCCATGCTTCCTGATGCCCTTAGCCAATATAACCAGGAAGGCACCTCTCATATGTTCCTTCTGAGGACAATGGCCAAATTTGGTTTTCTTGCCATGATCTTATTTCTGATCAATCATTCCCAACATTTTTTCACTATTTAGAAACAAAAGGTTTTGGAGAGTTTTAGGAAAGTGACAGGACAATCAATAAAAATAATGTTTTTTTCCATTGATGTGACCTACATAATTTTTTATTTTATTTTTTTTAAGTAAGCTCTACACCCAACATGGGGCTTGAACTCATGACCCTGAGAGTTGCATGCTCTACTGACTGCACCAGCCAGGCACTCCCATAATGATTTTAAAAAGATAACCCTCCAGCACATCAAATATCTGCACCGCACTACAACACACACGTCCCGGGAGTTCCTGTTTTGACAGCTTTTACATCAATTTGAGTTCGATATTTTCTAGAAAAAAATGTTTTCAGAAGCCAAGTATTCAGAATAGTTGTTTCAAGGCTTTTCATGGACTTAATACTGTATCCGTCAGAGCTGTGGCCTGCTATGGTCCATACCCTTCCATTTTGAGTGAATAACCGGAACAACGCATTTGTGTTTCTTAATGGTGTCCTGATAAAGGTTCAGCAGTTCCCAGTTACAAATTACGCTACTTTCATGTAAGAAAATTAGCACAGCTGGATTCATGCAGTCTTTATTAATTTGACAAACACAGGAAAACCTGCAATCTATCAAAATTATATCTCACCAAGAATCTGAAAGGTATTTTAAAAAAGACGTATTCACAGTCTGTCTGAATCATGTACAAAGCAGTGCCTGTAGAAGCAAAAGCCAGACGACAAACATGTCAACGTTCCCGCTGAAGCCTGCAGCCAGCACCTCCAATCCTGGGGTGAACAATCCTGTACTACTTTCTACAGCTGATTGATTTCGAAGCTGCCCTTTTGCAACAATTATTTATTTTCAAAGGAAAACTGCTTCCTGGGAAATCTTTCCTGCTACGCACACCAGGCTCAAGTGCTAACACCACGTTCCAGGGCCCAGGGTGGACCCCCAGCTACTTCCTGAGGGCACTGTTGCAGGCATCCAAGGCCCTGGTAAACATTCAAAGAAAGGGTTCGTTTCAGCACCAGGCTGATTTTTAATGCACGCATCTGAGGTGTTTCCTGCCAGAGGAGAGGATGGTTCAGATGATGCCATCCAGAGGATTCAGGAGGTGAGCATGACGACACCTTTGTTAGTACACTGCTCAGCAATTTCACTGAAGCCTGTGAAGAGTTGAAACCATTGTCTTTAATCTTCTGTGTTTGGGGGCATTTAAAGAGAAGCAAGAAAATCATTAAGGATCACTTCTGGTCTCAAACTCATGATGATGATACTGTTTCATCCCAGGGCAAGACCAAATGTCCAGTTTTCAAGTTCCCTTTGCAGAGTCAGCTTTGTGGACACCCCCGGAGGTGAGGAGAATGGCGGGTCAGGCCGTTATAGACTATCCAAAAGCAGATAGAGGAAAAGGAGGACTTCATTGAAAGGGTTGGTTTCTGGAAGAATCAAGATCACTTTTATAACATCAATTTTATAAGCCCTCAGTGATGGTAACCATAAGAAGGGGTTACTGACAAGTACCCAATATTTTAGAGAAGTTCAAGATGGCGTCTATCAGGAAACAGGAAACTATAGATGTATTCTGAGGATAGGTCTTACTCATCTTCACATCTTTAGACTCGAGCACCATGCCAGGAACATGGAAGACACTGAATAAATGTTTTCATAGTGGCCTCTGAGCTCTTTCTCTTCTAGGGCTAGATCATGAATGGGGCAAATGCGCAAGGCCAGGCCCTGGAGGTCAGGCTTCCTCAAGACGCTGACCCTGGAGGATCTTATGTGGGAGCTTAACCTTTGTCTCATATTCTACAAATTATGACCAGGATGACTATATAGTTTTCTGAGGCCAAGTAAAGGCCAAGTACTAAACTTACTGTATGGACACTGGTTATGGAAGAAGGGTTTTTAAAAACAGGAGACACTTTAAAAAGTGAGGATTCAAGAACTCAAAAGTGAAAAGCCCATGCTTCTGTAGCAAAATCAATAAATCATTCACTTATGATTTTCTTTCAAGTTGCTTAGAAAGCTTTTTTTTCTAATCAAGAAATTTAATCATTTACAGTGAGAGCGGTGATCCTAGGACCGACCATACACTAACCTCGTGAGAATCAAAAACAGGAAAGCACGCTCTTCCTCTTTGAAAAAAGGTCCGTAATCTTCCAAATACGGTTGGTATGCCCACAGGCTAGTTTGTAGCAACCTTCTGTATGTACACACTCTTGGTTCCGTAGGCCAGTCAGACCCAGACATTAGTGGTCACTCTTCTTCCTCCTCTTCATTAAGCAGGTTGCCTGGGCTGATCCTGCTCTGTTTAGACAGCTCCACAGCCACTCCTGCCCTGTGTGAGGGCACATCCTCAGTGGACTTGCTACTGTTTTCCCTGGTGATAATCTAGTTTTCATGGTGGAAGACTAGCATTTTGACATTTCAAAAACAACTGAATTAACCCTAAGAAGAAAGTTCAAAGTTCTGTATCTGAGATTGGCGATTTAAAGAAAAGAGTTCTATGCTGAGCTGTGGTCCATCCTGCAGAAAGCGAGATTTATTGCCATCTTTCTACATAGGACAGTGATACAAAGGATGGATTAAATCACACACACACACACACACACACACACACACACACACACACACCACATACCCTCTTCTGGGATAAAACCTTTTGTGAAAGATATGGTACTTTTGGGACCTTCGCACTAACTAGTCTAGATCAGGGCTCCCTCAAGACTGCCTCAAATCATGAACATATTCAGGTGGCTTTGCTGTAGTGGTTCAATCATGTGTCTTTCTAGAAGTTAATACCCACATTGCTATATATGAGGAAAAAGAATCCTGGAAAAAAGGGGCTAAGCAAAGAGATGCGAGAACCTATTTCAAACCCCACTCTTTCTGTGCATTGACTTGTTTTTCCTGCATTTCTCAACTACCTAATATGAGCCAGTTTTTACTTATACTCCAGTTATACTCCAACAGCACACTACTGCTAAATTTAGTTTCTTATAAAAAAATATGCTGTGACAGAAAACAACTATTCTAAACTCCAAGGACAGGGTACCTGGGTGGCTCAGTTGGTTGAGCGTCCAACTTCAGCTCAGGTCATGATCTCGCGTTCATGGGTTCGAGCCCTACATCAGGCTCTGTGCTGACAGCTCAGAGCCTGGAGCCTGCTTCGGATTCCGTGTGTGTGTGTGTGTATATGTGTGTGTGTGTGTGTGTGTGTGTGTGTGTGTGTGTGTCTCTCTGCCCCTCCCCAGCTGGCGCTCTATGTCTCTCAAAAAAATAAAATAAAACATTAAAAAAAAAAAAAAAAAAAAAACAACCTCCAAAGGGAACTGCAAACTAGATCATATGATAGGCTGGAGAGAAAGCAGGAACAGGAAGAAAAGCTGGCCTTCTTCAGCCACAGGGGGAGACTAAATGTCTCACAAACGCTTATAATCTGATCACTGTGGCTAAAGGTGGTCAGTGGTAAAAGAAGGGCTATGCCCAGCAAAGCTCCATTTAAAGGTGTCATGTGCCCACAGGCTGATGGCTCCGTTTATGTGCACTGTCCAGCTGAACTGCGCAGGACCTCAACTCCACTGCCCACTTCAAAGGTACAAAGGTACACTGAAATGAAAGGTAAGGCAGAAGGGAAAGCACAAAACACCCAATGTGAGGTTCTTGAGGAATAACTTGGTTCTCCTCCTTAAGATCTGCCCACGGACATTAACTCATTTTGTCCCATTGGCTGTTAGTGGTCCCATCTTTTCTCTTCTCGGCATCTGGTTCGCCTCCTGACCCTTGGTTCTCCCGTGGCTCACCGAGTAAAATCATGGCTTTCTCCAAATTCTTGCTTTGTACTGATACAACTGACTTTATAATCCACCAGCTTTGGGCTATTGGTTTAAATTCTGACCTAGTGTCAGAGACAATGAATGGGTTGTAGTAAAAAAAAGAAAAAACAGGACAGGAAGTGCTTCACCAGCCATTTTACTCTTCTTTAATTCTACTGTCTTTGGGCACACATTGTATTTGCTACTCAAGAAATTATGACAGTGAGGCTGACAGCACTGATTCATTAACACATTCTTTGCACCACACAAAGAGTAAAATCCTAGAATAACTGGATCATCTGCTACCACAACAGAGCTGTCTCATTTGCTGTAGAAGAGAATGCTTATGGGGAGTCAGGGAGAGATGGGAACAATGGAAGCATCCAGGGCAAGTAAACCTACAAGTATGTCTAAAAATAAAGAATTTGGTGGAAAACCCAGAATTCACCTAAGGCTGACAGGAAACCGTTTAGATACAGTTCCATTCTTTCCAGAAATTACTGAATTTGGAACCTGAGGTTAAGACTTTTAGGATAAAGTAAGTTCAGACTGGCCATGGGAAGAAATGCAACCATAGATGAGTTTCAGTGCTTGAAAACAAAAATTTTCAAAATCAACCTACATATCTGACTTGACTCAAGGTGAAAAAAAAAATCTTATTTAAAAATGATAAGTCTGCAGCAGAAAGGTTTTAAAGTGAAAGTTAGAGCCCCTTTTCAAAAACCTTTTCGTGTTGCTGCTGGTGCCTGCTCTCCTTACAATACCTCCTGAAAAGGTTCAGAGTTCAATACAGGTTTATTAGGTTGATCTTCAACATGTAGTTTAAGATGAAGAGTCCTGTTTGGTTTAAACCGTGTCATTTAACTTCTCGGTAATGGTAGTCCTGAGAGTCTGCAGTGTTGGTAAAATCCACCTGTGACCAAGGGTCAAATTGCTGGTGGGAGCACAGCAACTTCTTGGTCCGTCCCTCCTCCTCCTCCTTGTCCCTCAAATCTGGTAGTTTTTGCACCGAGGGACTCAGTCCGTCACGATGACGCGTGTTCAAAACCATTTTCTGTAGACATCTTCTTCCAGTGCCCAATGGTACAGGTGGTCAGGAAGACTTGGAAGGAAGCTGCAAAAGTCCAGCTGGGAATCTTGCCTTTGTTAGATGTGGACACAGTAAAATCATCTTTGTCCTCCCCAGGTTTAATTATAGTCAAAGGAGAAAAATCCATGGGATTCTAATTGCAAATATACTATATATAAAATTGATGGAATGCTAACTGGTCCATAAAGGGCTGTACAAGATAATCTGTGGCAAAGTAGAAAACAAGCCCAAAGGTGATAGAGATTGGAAGAGCTGGCAGAGCTTTCTTGAAAATGGCGAGGAGTAATAATGTAAGGCACAGACCCTGTGGACAAGAGGGGAGAGACACAAACTCAGGCAAAATTAGGAAAGTATTTCATGCAAAAACAACCCAATCACAAGTATTTAATTCACTGAGCTTACATTTTAGGGCAATTTTTTTTGTTACGTTTGGAAACATTTATTTTCCTTTACAATACAGAGTTCATTATGCACACACTTAATTCTAGGTAAGGAATAGAATCTAAAAATAAAACTCTTTTTTAAAAATTAAATAATACTGAAATTTCTACTTAAAATATTGAGTTGGCTACTGTGAGTTTAGTTTGGCTGACTAAAGTCCTGGAGGCGAGAAGCATCCTTTATGTTGTACGGGGGGGCAAAGAGATGCTCACAGAATAAACCAGTACAAGTTCATGAAGCATATACAAGTTTCTCTATCTGAAAGTAGAGCGTTCCTATGAAGCCTTTTGTAAGCCGAAACAGCATAAAGCGAAGCATATCCCCACTTCCTGAAAGTTCCAATTATGCCACTTTTTTTTTTTTTAATTTTTTTTTCAACATTTTTTATTTATTTTTGGGACAGAGAGAGACAGAGCATGAACGGGAGAGGGGCAGAGAGAGAGAGGGAGACACAGAATCGGAAACAGGCTCCAGGCTCCGAGCCATCAGCCCAGAGCCTGACGCGGGGCTCGAACTCACGGACCGCGAGATCGTGACCTGGCTGAAGTCGGACGCTTAACCGACGGCGCCACCCAGGCGCCCCTATGCCACTTTTTTTAATGAAAGACCTTCATTAGTATGATAACAGCCTTTTTTGTAAAAGCAAAAATCTTCCTTGGGTTTATTTCTGTTATCGAAAACAGCAAAGTGGTGTAATATGCACCTTCAGAAAGCAGGAGAACACCTGTGTTGCTTTCTTGTAAACACAGAGCAGCCATATGATATTGTCCGTTTTTTTACCCTAACTACTAAGACAATGTCTGAAAACTGAGCATTTCAAGTTTATCCAAAATAAGTCATTTTCCTCTTAAAAGATACAACACATCCAGAAAAGTAAATAAAAATAAAGAAAAATAAAACACATGAAAATTCTAACTGGTTTTATGATCATGATACACCACAGAGGTCAGCATAAAATAAACTCGTAAGTAATGGCTCTCAACTCACCTCTCATCTAACTTCATGGACACATATCAGACATCACATCTTTAGCAAAAATACCAGTAAGAAATACCTTAAGAGTTACTTATAGTTTTGAAAGCGTCGGGGTTCATGTTGTGGTGCTACAAGCAAGACCTATGTGGCATGGTGCATTGTGTTAGCTTTTCTCGCCTCAGACTTGCTGCCCCCGGAATACTGCCTGCTGCAGGTTGTGGCATTAAAGGCAAAACCACCACCAGACTCAGGAACAAAGTGAGGATGAGTACCCCTTTAAGACTGATCTAACACAGCTATTTTCCTACATGTCTACGCTGCCAGGCTTGAAGCAGCTGTTCCCAATCAGAGGTGCTTATCAGAACTTTCCGGGGAATTAAAAAAACCCACACAATTAAAACATTAAGTATCTCAGGGCAGGGATGCACAATATTAATGGGTAATTTTAATGGGTGGCCAGGTGGCAAACTATTTAGGTGAGGTTCAGTTAATTTGTTTTTAAAAAGCTCTCCAGGTGAATGGCACACTCAGCCCAGCTAGGGTGAAAACAGATTGCCTTAGGGCCACTTGGGGGGCTCAGTCCATTAAGTGTCCTACTCTTGGTTTCAGCTCAGGTCATGATCTCGTGGTCTCATGGTTTTGAGCCCCGCATCGGGCTCTGTGCTGGCAGCGCGGAGCCTTTTTGGGATTCTCTCTCTCCCTCTCTCTCTGCCCCTCTCCCATTTGTGCTGTCTCTGTGTCTCTCAAAATAAATAAATAAACTTTAAAAAACAAAAAAATAAAACAGACTACCTTAAAGGGACAGCATAATCAGAGTTCTGAGGTGAGGATTTCAGACATGTTTTTATTAGTGTATACTTACAATTAATATGGCTACAAAACAGGCTATGGTTGTGTTCCAGTCTCCACTGGCTGTTGCAGAAGCTTTACCAACCAGAACACTGTAGAAAATGAAGTCTCCTAATCCAAGTTTTACTCCCCCTAAAAAGGAAAGATTATGAATATAAATGTTTGTTACTTTTTGCCATCAATTCAAAAGTGTCACTGCCACATTCCATCCTGTACTGAATGAGAAAGCAGTAAAGGACATATAAATTTTGGCTTTAGCTAGGTTTTCTTTCTTTTTTGTTTTCCTCCAATATGAGTTTCAGATTCTGTATGACTGGCTCTGGGGTCTTTAACATTGAGATGCTGTTGTTACATATAACAAGGAACAATAAATAACAGCAGTCATCTATTGACTGCCTGGTTTACACCTGGCACTTGTTCTAACAAATCTTCACAAGAACCCCTATAATTTACTTCATAAAATTCACCCGTTGTTCAATTATTGTAAAAGATGTAGAGTTGTCCAACCATCACCACAATCCACATTTCCATCACCCTAGGCCTTAAGCAACACTGATGTCTTCTCTCTATATAAATTTGGCTTTTCTAGACACTTCATAAAATGGACACGTAACACTATGTAGTCTTTGTGACTGGCTTCTTTCACGTAATGTATTTTCGAGGTTTATCCATGAAATTGCACTTGTCTGCACTTTCTTTTTACTGGTCAGTTTTCCACTGTGTGAATACACTAGTTGATGGGCAATGGAACGTTTTCATTTTGGGGCTATTATGAATAATGGTGCTATGAACATCATGCTGTGACCAGGCGTACACATCTTTGTGTGGACATTGTTTTCATTTCCATGGGGTAGATTCCTACAAATGGGATTGCTGGGTTACATGGGAAGTTTATCTTTAGTTTTTTAAGAAACTGCCAAATTGTTTTCCATACTGGCTGCACCAGTTTACATTGCCACCAGCAAGACCTCAGGGTTCCAGTTTCTTTACTTCCTTCACCAACGCTTGATATTGGTAGCCTTTTTGATTATAGCCATTCTGAATAATGGTGTTGAGCAGATTTTCGTGTGTTTATTACCTCTTATATTTCTCCTTTGCTGAAATGTTTATCCAAAGCATGTCCCTATTTTTTAAATGGGTAATCTCCTATTATTGAGTTGTAAGCATTCTTTATATATATATCCTTAACACAAGTCTTGAACAGACTTGAAATGTGGTTTGGATAGCTTTTCTCACGGTCTGTCTTCTTTTCTTTTTCTTTTTATGTTTATTTATTTGAGAGGAGGAGAGAGAGAATGCCAAGCAGGCTCCACACTATCAGCACAGAGCCTGATGTAGGGCTGGATCCTAGGAACTGTGAGATGATAACTTGAGCCGAAATCAAGGGCTGGATGCTTAACCGACTGATGCCACCCAGGCACCCCTCTTTTCCTTTTCTTAATGGTATCTTAAAAAAAAATTTTTTTAATAGTAAAATATACAACTCAATGGCATTAAGTAAACTCACACTGTTGTACTACCATCCTCATCATCCATTCACAGAACTCTTTTCATCTTGTAAAACTAAAACTCTGTACACATTAAACACAAACTCCTCCTTCTTTTCTCCCTCCATCCTCTGGCAACCATCATTCTATTTTCTGTCTCTAAGTTTGACTACTCTAGGTACTTCATATCATACAGTATTTGTCTTTTTGTGACTGGCTTACTTCACTTAGCATAATGTCCTCAAGTTCATCCATGTTATACAGCATGTTAGAATGTCCTTCCTTTTTAAGGCTGAATAATATTCCACTGTGTGTATACACATTTATACACTCATCCATCAGTGGACACTTGGATTGCTTCCACTTCATGGCTATTGTGGATAATGCTATGAAATTGGGTGTACAAATATTTCTCCTCTTAATGGTATCTTTTGAATGCAAGTTTTTAATTTTGGTGAAGTCCAATCTATCAATTTTTTCTTCTATGTATCAGTGTTGTATTGAAGAACTCTGCCCAACCCAAGGTCATAAGTTTTTCTCTTTCGTTTTCTTCTAGAAATTTATTTATAACCACTTACATTTCAGTTTATGATCCATTTTGAGTTCATTTTTGATTGTGGGCATGATGGATGGATAGGGTGAGGCAGGAGTTTCCACTCATTCTTTTGCATGTGGATATCTAATTGTCCCAGCACCACTGGTTGAAAAGATTACATACCCTTTTCCTGTTGAATTATTTTAGCATCTTTGTAAAAAAAATTATTGACCATAAATGTAAGTATTTACATCTAGACTAGCAATTCTGTTCCACTGATTTATATGCCTCTCCTTGTGCCTGAACTGATTACTATGGCTTTATTTAATTTTTTTAAATGTTTATTTATTTTTGAAGGAGACAGAGTGATCATGAGCAGACAAGAGGCAGAGAGAGGGGGACAGAGGATTCGAAGCAGGCTCTGTGCTGTCAGCAGAGAGCCAGATGCGGACTTGAACTCATGAACCATGAGACCATGACCTGAGCTGAAGTTGAACACTTACCCAACTGAACCACCCAGGTACCAAATTACTATGGTGTTAGAGTAAGTTCTGAAATCACATAGTATAAATCCAACAATTTGTCCTTCTCTTTCAAAATTGTTTTGGGTATTCAAAATTCTTTACATTCCCATTTTTTTGAAATGTAGCTTGTAGACATTGACAAGCTGATCCTAAAACTTATAAGAAATGCAAAGGCTATAGGTTTTCTGTTATCCAACATTTTTTCCCTTCAAATTCTTTTCAAAAAAATATACACTTAAGTAAAGGCTAGGGACACCTGAGTGCCTCAGTCGGTTAAGCATCTGACTTTGGCTCAGGTGATGATCTCATGGTTCAATGGTTCAAGCCCCACGTCGGGCTCTGTGCTGACAGCTCAGAGCCTGGAGCCTGTTTCAGATTCTGTGTCTCCCTCTGTCTCTGCCCCTCTCCCATTCATGCTCTGTCTCTCAAAAGTAAATAAAACGTTAAAAAAAAAAGTAAAGGCTAAAACATGGATTCAAAAGATATGTTTTAACTTGGGATCCATTATTCATCCATAAAGCTTTAAAAGTGGCTTTCATTTTTCTGTTAAGTAACTATTTCCAACTGAAGTTTGACCCTGGTTTTAACGTTCATGTTGCCTGGGTTAGAGAAACCACTTCCAGGGAAGAGAGGCAGAGGGCCCTGAGAAGTATAGTGTGTTCCACATGTGGGCGAGAAATAAGCAGAGGGCTGGTTAATAAGATATTACAGAGAAACCAGTGTTCTTGAGTCGTGGGAGCCAGAGTGAAGTCTTCCTTAGTGGAAAAGATAAACATATGACCCATGAAATCCAATGCTATGAATTACTGGGTCAGCTACCCTTTAACTTGCTAACCTTCCCAGACCGATGAATATACACACCAGTTTCACATGTACAGAAGAGGCCAGTGCTACTATTTAAGTACTTGTATGATCCAGAGCAAGTTGATTAACTTCTTTTAATCCTCAAATTCCTCAGCTCTAAGATGGGGATTATGAGCTATTACATAGGGCTGTTATCAAGAATTAAAAATTAGGGGCACCTGGGTGACTCAGTCAGTTAAGTGTCTGACTTCAGCTCAGGTCACAATCTGACAGTTTGTGGTTTCGAGCCCCGTGTCAGGCTCTGTGCTGACAGCTCAGAACCTGGGGCCTGCTTCGGATTCTGTGTCTACCTCGCTCTCTGTTTCTCCCCTGCTTGTGCTCTGTCTCCCTCTCTCAAACATAAATAAACAAAAAGAAAAAAAAGGCCGGGGTGGGGATGCCTAGGTGGCTCAGTCGGTTAAGCATCTGACTTAGGCTCAGGTCATGATCTCATGGTTCGTGAGTTCAAGCCCCGTACTGGGCTCTGTGCTGACAGTTCAGAGCCTGGAGCCTGCTTTGGATTCTGTGTCCATGTCCCCATTTCCCTCCCTCTTTCTCTCTCTCTCTCTCTCTCTCTCTCTCTGCCCCTCTCCTGCTCACGTTCTCTCTCTCTCTCAAAAATAAATAAACATTTAAAAAAATGAGTTAAAAAATAATACAGGAAACGTTCTTGGCACATATAAAGGCTAAAATATATAATAGCCTTAGAAAGACTTAGATTTCAATTTCAAATGTTAAATGCTATAAGAAACTAAAAGTAAGTTCTTCAGAAAAAAAATGTTACAGAAATGAGATTTTTAAAATAATGCAGGGAAAAAATTTTGCAGTTATCTGAAAACAAATATGTATTTAGAATATTCAAAGAATCATTACAACTCAATAATTAAAGAGGCAAATAAAAATGGTCAAAGAACCTGAATATAGTTCTCCAAAGAAAAGATAAAAATGGCCAATAAGCACACAAAAAATTACTCAATATCATTAGCCATTAGGGAAATGCAACTGAAAACCATAATGAGACACCACTTTATACCTACTCTAGATTATAATCAAAAAGATAATAAGTGTTGGTGAGGATGTGGAAAAATTGGGGCATTCACACACTGCTGGTGGGAATGTAAAATAGTATGGCTGCTTTGGAAAACAGTCTGGCAGTTTCTCAAAAGGTAAAATACAGAGTTACCATAGGACCCAGCAATTCTACTCCTGGGTATATACCCAAGAGAAATAAAAACATGTCCACACAAGAACTGGTACATGAATGTTCATAGCAACATTATGCATAACAGCCCCAAATGGAAACAACTCAGATGTCTATTATCTGATGAATGGATAATAAATGTGGTATATACATAAAATGTAATATCATTTGGCTACAAAAATAAATGAAGTACTGACACATACTACAACACAGATGAACTCTGAAAACATTGGCCTAAGTAAAAGAAACTAGTACAAAGGATAATATAGTGTAGGATTCCATTTATATGAAATGTCCAGGATGGGCAAATCTAAGATAGTATATTTGTTGGTGTGGGGGGACATGGGAGCTAATGAGTATAGACTTGCTTTCTGAGATGATGAAAATGTTCTAAAATTCACTTGTCGTGATGGTTGCACAGCTCTGTGAATATAGTAAAAATCACTGCATTGTGTACTTTAAGTGGGGGGGATGGGAGGGACTGGAGAGCTGGACAGCTAAGGATTGTGGGATTTCTTTTGGAAGTAATGAGACTGTTTTAAAATTAACCGTGGGGTGTCTGGCTGGCTCAGTTGGTAGAGCATGCAACACCTGATCTTGGGCTTGTGAGTTCGAGCCCCATGTCAGGTACAGAGATTACTTAAAAATAAAGTCTTTAAAAAAAAAAAAACCAACCTGCCTATAATGTATTATTTTACCTTTTTACTACTAAAAGCTCTTCTTCTACTTGAATAGTAAAATTCCTCTCCCTCACTTCCCCTGAGGTTACAGAAAAGAATCTGTAGAGTCAAATTTCCACTCCTGAAAACAACAGGCTAATTTTACTACGTTGATAAATTTTAAGTCTACTGATTAGTAGTACACTTAGGATGAGCCTGCTACTGGCATGATGTTTGAGGGAAGTATATTCTGAAATTCACTAAAAGGAAGACCAACTGCCTTCACATGGGATAAATGTATTTTAGGGGTGCCTGGAGCCTGCTTCAGATTCTGTGTCTCCCTCTCTCTCTCTGCCCCTCCCCCACCCATGCTGTCTCTCTCCGTTTCTCAAAAATAAATGTCTAAAAAAAAATTTTTTTTTAATATTTTACATTTCTAATTAAAAAACTCTTGGGGCGCCTGGGTGGCGCAGTCGGTTAAGCGTCCGACTTCAGCCAGGTCACGATCTCGCGGTCTGTGAGTTCGAGCCCCGAGTCAGGCTCTGGGCTGATGGCTCGGAGCCTGGAGCCTGTTTCCGATTCTGTGTCTCCCTCTCTCTCTGCCCCTCCCCCGTTCATGCTCGGTCTCTCTCTGTCCCAAAAAAATAAATAAAAAACGTTGAAAAAAAAATTAAAAAAAAAAAAACCTCTTCAGTTTTCGATTAAAGGCTGATTTTAAAAGGTTGTTCAGAGATGGTTACGTTACTGGATGCTAAGATGATGAAAGAATGTCGATTATTAGTTTATAGTGGTCCCAGATAAAGAAAATATTCTGAAGTTAGGAGGGGCAATACTTGGGTTTTCCTTAAAAAAAAAAAAAAAAAAAGTAGAGACAAAGAGAACATGAGAGATGATCAGGAGAGAGCACTCAAGTTGCAAGGTCAGTCATGAAAGACTGCTATATACTCAACAGCTGTATTACTTCTTTCTTTTGGCTGTAGGCACCTTTGAGAAAAGAGAAAAGAAGATGCAACCTCATTATGGTGGTAACTTTGCAGGCAGAGAATATATCAGCAAAGGCAAGCTTAAGCCTGGCTGTAAGACGAGGCAACTGTGTCTAGTTTCCCTGGAGTGTGAAAGTCACAGACTGTAGCTGACTCTAACATCTGGAAAACTCAGCCAAGCACCAAAGTTAAGTATGTGCCAAGTTCTGACCCAGTTAAAAGACTAAACCTGAGCTGGCTGTATGTAAGAAGTGTTCTGCTGAAGCTCAAGGATAATGTCAAGATCATAACAATTAGTGATTAGTGAGTAAAGAAGCTAAGAAATTTAGGTGTTTGTTTCTTTAAGAGTACTTAATATTTTCACTGTAATGTTGTAATCAATCAAGAGTTTCACTTTTCTGGGGAAAAAAAACCCACAGAGAATAATTTAGTTGGAAAATGTGCTAATCTCTTAATAAATCACATCTTTAAGACTAACTGAAGAGACGACTGAGCCCTAACCAAGGGGCGGGGGGGGGGGGGGGTCTACTGGCTGATAATGTTCCCAAGAAACCCCAACTGCTAACCTAAGTCTAAGTGACAACATATCTTAGACACTGAACAAATGCTTGCATTTCTCCCAATAACCAAAATCCTTTACAGTGCTTGCCAGCAAAGGGAATAATGATGTAAAAGGTTGAAACATTCAAATTCACAGGTCTCTACACAGCAAAGAGGAAATATACTAATGAAATTTTTGTACATAAATATTGTAGTCATGAGCCTTACTGGAATAATAATTTCCAAAAAATCTTTTATCTTTTAAAACAAATGCCAAAGTTCAGGCTGTAAAAGGCCATTTCCAAAAATCTGAGGGGCAGAATTTGGCCCATTAACAAATGTAACTATGAGAAAAGCAACAACTATTAATATTTCCCACTAAATGCTATACTCTGTTATTCAGAATTAGACTGTACCACTCTTGATCCATTTTATTATTTTTGAGGAGTTTGGTAATGTAGCACCTAAAGGAACTCATGACTTTTCAACATAGAGTAACACACATACTTTCTTCTGGGTCCTCACTGGCTAGGATGCTGCTGGAAAGTTCCTGCACAGCAGCTCGTGACTCAGTCGTGGAGTGATGAGGCCCTAGGCGGTTGTCCCTCTGGGCTTCCCACTCTTCACTGAAGCCACCATCATCGCTCTCTGTCACAGGGTCTTGGGACTCACCTTCTGTGCCTTCAAGAGAAAGTGGACATTACAGCTCTGTAATACTTAGAAAAAAATGTTAATCCCTTTAAGAAAACTACACGGAAACAGTAACTACCCGACTGTCACTGCAACTAGGTTAGCTGGCTCCTAAACCACAAATCACAAGCTGTAAAAGTACCTGGAGGTTGCCTACCCGATAGTCATTTCTCTCCTTGTTTCCTGAAGGCAGAGTCCGGATTTGTTTGGGTTTCCACCTATCCTGCACATGACTCTTCCCAATGACAGTTCTAAAGCTGAGGCTGGTACTAGCCAATGTGTGTTGAGGCCAAGTCTGCTCTGAATTTGGGGGGAAGTTTTTCTCACTCTTTTGAGACTCAAGGAAGAAACAAACAGCCCCTTTCCAACCCTGGATGATGTCTTATCTGGATAAAATGCCTGGAACTGCAGTTGCCATCTTCTGACCATGAGAAGCAGTAGACTGAGGACCAAGATTGTATCTAAAGATGACGGAACCGGAAGAAGGAAAGAACCTGGGCCCTTGATGATATCAACGAACCATAAAATTCCCCAACCCCACAAATGCCTACACCTTAGGACTCAACTCTAAGTTAACACAAGAGAGAACATAACTCTTCTTTGTTTAAAGCAACAAAGATCTGATCTCGGCTGCCCAAAGCTTCCTAAATGATGGCGCTCACCAGTGGCTTCAGTGACCAGGATAAAAAGCATACCATTATGGGAGGTGGGGTGAGGTAGGAAAGTGGGGGTGAATTTTTTTTATGGGCCAGTCATTTTGTTACGATGATCAATCTTACTGAAAACTGTGAGCATAATATGAAAGTCCTGAGAAACTTCCATACATTAAAAATAATTAAAATACATGTGAAGTTGATAATACCTTTTCTCTCCTTTATTATTATTTCTAATAAAGGTAAAACATGCTGATAGCAGAGGGAGGTTTACCATGAACAAGTAAAGCTTGCATCCTTCAGGCCTATCAATTGCATGGAATTCTTCTGGGAGGGGCCAGAGCAATTCTGTATTTGTAATTTGTATTCTTTTTCTTAACCAGGTCTTCACAAAACCTGAATCTTCTATGGTTTGGAGTTTACATAATCATATAAACATAAGCTAAGCATAAGCTTTATAAATAAAAACTGCACTGCCTGCTCTGCCCCATCCCTCCTCACTCCTACTTCCAAACCTTCAGACATCCCCTTTGGGAGCCCTGTGTCTTTTTGTTCCAATGTAACTTCTAGTTCTTCTAACACAGTGGTTTTTAGCGAGGGGGTAGCACCTCCCTTCCAGGGGGTGTTTGAAGAACCAGGATGGAGGCCTTTTTGGTTACTGCAACACCTCAAAGCCACTGTTAGCATTTAGTGAGTGGGGGACCAGGAATGCTAAATATCCTGCAGTGAGGGGAAGTCCCACACAATGAAGAATTGCCCACCCAAAATACCACAGCACTCCCGCTGAGGAGCTCTGAAGTTCAGCCAGGTCCTTCTAACTACAAGGCCTCTCCCCATGTCTCCTCTTCTAGAAAGTTCTTCAAAACTTCAGCTTGTTCATCACCTACTGTCACTTCCTCAGGGAAGCCTTCCTGATTTTCCAGAGTAAAGGAAATTCCTCTTCTATAAATTTTCATAGCAACTTATACATCTCCTTTGTAGGCTGATCACAAGTGTATGAATTATTTGTGGAATTAGTTGGTGAACATCTGTATCTCTCCAAATAGGTTAGAAGCTCCACAGGGACAAGGTATCTTGTTCAGGGCTGTACCCCAGTGCCCAGCAAAATACCAGGCACACAGGAGCTCAATCACTATTTGTTAGAAGAATAAAATCTTGATGTACCAAAACCACATTCATACTCACATACATAACTCATAGATAACTATCTTTTAATTTTCTTTAGTTTCACACAGGTTAACATAATAACTGGCCTTGTAACAACTGTTTCCAACATATTTCCTACTTCTCTACCAGGACTGCTGTGGGGTTCCCAGGGGACAGTGCCCTCCTTGCAGTCACCCTAGCACCAACTCGGCAGATCTCCTGGCTCCATAAAACCCCAACTTCCCTTTTGCTGACAAACAGTAACTCGATTAAGGCCCTTTTTTCTTCTCTCACCAATCTTTACTCTGCCTGTTTTTCAGCTTCCTCATAAGGTTAGCTCTTTTTGTTTTAAAAATAACTTTCCTTTCTTCTTGACTATTTATGGTGTGCTATTATTCCAGTTCTCTCCACCAACTCCTACCTTATGTTCTCCTTAACATCTTCGGTAGTACCCACAGAGGCCTTTTGATCTCCTACCCTGGATCATTACTTTTATTCTCCTCCAGAAAGTCCTGTCCACCTGGAATATTTTATCTTCTTGGTATAAACATGATTGCATCTCAAGTCAAATTATACTTAAATTACCCTGGCCATATCAGATAAGAGGCTCTCATTTTTACAGGTTTCGAGACCAAGATTATTTTTCCTTTTTTAAATCATAGCCTCAATTTGAACCTTTCCATACTGGTATTAAGGGCACTGAATGGCAGAAGTTCTTCACCTAGGGTGCCTTGGGTGTGCAGTTGGGTTTAGAGTGTCTGAACTCCTTAAATATTTATCTGTATTTACTGGATATTACCAAAGCTTTCAGGAGGTGCTCAAGAGTCCATGACCAAAGACAGAGGTTAAAATCATCGCTTCTTAGCTCACTGTCAGCCAATATAACAGGACAATGACCCAGAAAAAAACAGGAAATTACCAAATAAAAGTCACCTACTTTGTGCGTTACAATTGGAGTTTTTGGATACCTTCCTTTGGGCTTCTGGGTCTCCTTCTGCCATATTCACCAACCACACCATTGTTGCTGTTGGGAAAGATAAAAGTCCAGGTAAGAACTTTAAACACAGAAAGTATGTGACTAGAGAACAGGCCATTATCTTCCTACACAAATCACCAATCTTCTTAATGTTGCCTTAAGTATCTTTAACAATCAGAAATAAATGCATATTAAAAACCATAAAAGGTTTTCGATTTGGACAGATTAAAGAAAAAATCCTAAAATTGAGCATTTACTCTAGCTTCCCAACTGCAGCTGCTATTGTAAAACAGTTCCTCATTATTTCCAGTCCCTGCAAAGTAACCAGAGAGAAAACTGTTCAGGCCAGTCAGACTCAAACTGGACTAGCTGAATTTCCTAAAACAGTGTGAAATCACTGATGAAAATTACTTATTGGAACTAAATCAGAGAACAAACCAGGGCTCACAAAAGCATCAGATGATCATGATGATTCTAAGGATGACTGAATAAGTTTCTTTCACATTATGCCTCACTTCTGGATTTTTCATAATGCTAAACTACATGATATACAAGTATTAAAAAAAGGTTAAAAGCAACAAACATAAAGGGGATAGTCAACTGGCTTATTCTATGTCCCTTCCATAAAAATAACATATATATCTATATAGATCTAGGTATATACACACATCTCTGTCACATTTTAGTTAAAGGACAACATGAATACTTTAAAATGGTGCTTCTCCTATATTGCAGGTGGTTAAAAAATGGTATAGCTCCTACATAGCTCCTGTTGAAAGAGAATTTGGTAACCACTAATAAAACTGTATGTGCCAAAAAAAAAATGAAATCTTGCCAGTTGCAACATGGACGAACCTAGATGTTTATGCTACTACACTAAAATAAATCAATAAACAAAACAAAACAGAAGCAAATCCATAAATACAGAGAACAAACTGGTGGTTGCCAGAGGGGAGGGTGGACGGGGTATGGGCAAAACAGGTGAAGGGTATTAAGAGGTACAAGCTTTGAGTCATAAAATAAGTCATATGGATGTAAAGTACAGCATAGGGAATAGGTCAGTAATATAAGAACTTTGTAAGGTGACAGATGGTAACTATACTTACCACTGTGAGCATTTCATAATGTGCATAAATGCTGAATCACATCTGAAACTACTATAATATTATATGTCAACTATACTTCAATTAAAAAAAAAAAACTACCTGTGCATTAACCCTTTTATTCAGGAATACCACTTTTGGGAAGTATCTCCAAAATACACTAACAATAATACAAAAATACTTATAAACATGTGCATATAGGGCTATAGCAGAAACCAAATGCTAGCAGCAACCTGAGTCTAATCTATGGTCACAGTAAGCAATTTTAAATAAGACACTTGGCATCTATGAATTTCTGGCTTGTTATCACTGATTTTATAATTATATCCATATATAATTATATCCATGTTCCTAATACCCTTAGGCTTTTTGAATAACTTATGAAACAAATACACAACCAAAGAAGCTGAAAATTCTTTTTTTTTTTACCTTTTTAAAATGTTTATTTATTTTATTTATTTAAGATTTATTTTTGAGAGAGACAGAGACAGAATGCGAGTGAGTTAGGGGCAGAGAGAGAGGGAGACACAGAATCTGAAGCAGGCTCCAGGCTCGGAGCTGTCAGCACAAGAGCCCGACGGCGGGCTCGAACTCATGAGCTGAGCCAAACTCATGACCTGAGCCAAAGTCGGACACTCAACCGACTGAGCCACCTGTTTAATAAACAGGTGTCCCTGTTTATTTATTTTTGAGAGACAGACACAGAGCATGAGCAGGGGAGGGGCAGAGAGAGAGGGAGACACAGAATCCAAAGCAGGCCCAAGGCCCCAAGGTGTCAGCACAGAGCCGATGCAGGGCTCAAACCCACAAGCCAGGAGATCATGACCTGAGCCGAAGTCGGATGCTCAACCGACTGAGCCACCCAGGTGCCCCTAGAAGCTGAAAATTCTATAACAGCTACGCTTTCTTGTTCACTGAGGCTTCAGGATTTTAAGGTCAAACAAGTTTCATTATATGATAACCCAACTAAGTGGTCAAAGTCAACATAATCCAGCTATGCCATCCATACACTGTTAAATTCAAACCCAAAGAAGAGAAACTCTGTATAAGGCTTATGAATTTCTGTAGCCTTCTTGGCAATGAAGTATTTATTTGATTTTCTCTATGCAAGTATGAAAAAATATAACAAGAAACTCTTGTTTTAACATTTAATAGTACCATGGAGGGGCGCCTGGGTGACTCAATTAAGCATCCAACTTCGGCTCAGGTCATGATCTCACGGTTCGTGAGATCAAGCCCCACATTGTGCTCTGTGCTAACAGCCTGGAGCTGGAGCCAGCTTTGGATCCTGTATCTCCCTCTCTCTCTGCCCCTCTCCCACTTGCACTCTCTCTCTCTCTCAAAAAGTAAACATTAAAAAAAAAATTAATAGTACCATGGAAATCAGGCGTCAGCAAACTTGTTCTATAAAGAGCCAAATAATAAATGTTTTGGGCTTATGGGTCATATCTAGTCTCTGTCACATACTCTTCTCTTTTCTTTTCTTTTTTATTAAAACTGTAAAAACCACTCTTGGCATACAGGCTGTACAAAAACAGGTTGTGGGCCAGATTTGGCTACAGGCAGTAATTTGCTAACCACTGATGTAACTTATCATGAACAGAATATGTAGTTGTTGAATGAATTAATATTACTAAAATAATATCTAAAAACCCACTTCTGAATCTTTTAACACCAAACATCTCAGATTAGAAAAATATGCAATTTTAAAAATTAACATAATCTAAACTCCCGCAAACTGATATGAAATCAAAGAAATGCTTTGAATGAAATGATCTACCCTCAAGGAACTATTAGCCTCAGTTTTTGATAAGCTACCAGAGTAGACCACCTCTACTAGGGAAGAATGATTTAGTTCCAAAGCCAGGTGTACATTTTTCCTGTCAGAATGATGGAAACAGAAAACAAAAAAATGCCGCTCACATTTTGTGAGGATAAGATGCTTTTGCAAACCAAATATCATTAACTGGGGAAGAGTATAGAAATGCAAAAAAGGATTGCTTTTTTTAAAATTATTTTCTTAATGTTTTTTATTTTGGGGCGGGGAGGGACAGAGAGAAAGGGAGACAGAGAATCCCAAGCAGCTTCCAAGCTGCCAGTGCAGCCTGAGATTGATGCAGGACTCAATCTCACAAACCGTGAGATCATGACTTGAGCCAAAATCAAGAGTCAGATGCTTAACCAACTGAACCACCCAAGCAGCCCCAAAGGACAGCATTTTTAAAGAGCAAATAGTAGGGGAGCCTGAATGGTTCAATTGGTTAACTCAGGTCATGATCTCACGGTCTGTGGGTTTAAGCCTGCATCAGGCCCTGGGCTGACAGCTTGAAGCCTGGATCCTGCTTCGGATTGTGTGTCTCCCCCTCTCTCTCTGACCCTCCTTCACTCATACTCTAATATAAAACAACAAATATTAAAAAAAAAAAAAAAAAAAAAAAAAAAGCCCTCTCAAACTCAGTGATTTATAAAATCCTCATGACAGATTTAGTATTTCATGAGAACAGATGCTTTCTTGGACCTGTCTGATATACACAGAAGGTAAAGGTTTATGCTTAATGTTTTTCCACATATGCTGAATTACTGTTAAAATACCTTAGAATGTCAAATGTTATGCAGACTTGAGTTTTTAAAAATGTGACATGCAAATGATATTTTAAAACAACAAAGTAAATGCTTATTTGCTGTATAAAATCAGTATGTATGTTTAATGTTGTGGCAAACTGAAAAACCACTGCCAATTCTTCACCCCTCCTGCACCCATGCTCGTGCCATGGCTACTGTGAACGGCATGTCCTTCTCCTCCTCTTCCTGACCTGGGGCTCAGCTATGTGGTTTGCTTCAACCAATGACATATGGAAGGGGTGATGGCATGCTAACATCGAGCCTAGGCCTTCAAAGGCCTTGCTGCTGCTCTGTCGTTCCTCTAGCCAGTAAGAATAGGTCTTCGAGGAGCCCACTGCTGGAAGAAAGGGAGCACGTGGAGCTGGGCTAGAACAGCCAACTCAGTCAGATCAGCTCAGTGAATCAAACCACCTGCAGATATGGGGGGGCGGGGCGGTGATAAGTGACTCGTATTTTTAAGGCACTGAGTTTTAAAGTTTTAAGGTTTCAGTTTTAAACCACCTTAAATGTGTCACCACATTATTGTGACAGAAGCTAACAGTAGACAGAACAGTAAAACAACGTAAAATTATGAAAACACAAATAATAATTTAAAAACGCAAAATCCCTCCCCTTTGACATCCATAATTAACTTTTTAAAAAACACAAGGGACAATTAAAACTCTACAAGTGGAGAAAGGTATAAAGAAAAATATAAAAGCTACCAAATCTCTAAATCCCACTTCTCAGAGGTAAACACTACTAGCCTTTTGTCAGTTTTTAAAAAGTATTATCAGGATTGCATGTATACAGACATCCATAGACAGTTCCTTTCCCCTACTCCTCCCACAGGACACTGCATTACTGCTTTCAATCTTGCTTTCTGTTTTTAGTATGTCATCTTTAACATTAAAAAAAAAAAAACCACAACTGGACATATACAGAGCTACTGCATTTTTTTTTTTTTTTTTTGAAAGAGAGAGAGTGAAAGCGAGTGAGCATGCTAACAGGAGAGGGGCTAAGAGAGAGGGAGAGAGAATCTCAAGCAGGCTCCAAGCCCCAGCACAGAGCCCAACTTGGGCTCGACCTCACAACCGTGAGATCATGATCTGAGCCGGAATCACGAGTCAGATGCTTAACTGACTGAGCCACCCAGGCGCCCCACTGCCTCATTCTTTTTAATGGCTGTACAATTATCTATTTTATGATTGTACCATAATTATTTGCAAGTGTTCCCTTTGATGGATACTTAGGTTACTTCTAACCAGCATTCATTATTAACATTTGGTGGAACATTCTGTATGCACAAATATAAAAAACATAAATGGATTTTTATTTCCAGGAATAACGCATAAGAAGCTCACACCCAAATGTGATTAAGAGTAAAATGTTCAAAACGTCATCTGTTCTTTTCTGCTAAAAAACACAGGAAGCAGATGATAATAAATTTATACTGGAGAAAGAGTAACAACGATCCTTGCATTCCAGACAATGGGTTTCTTAACACTTTATCAGACTTCTCTAGCTACAAGCACAGTCCCCACCTTTCCACCTCCCGCAAATGACCTCACATCGAGTTCACAAGAAGATTAAGGTCAACTAACACGTGCTCTCAACTTTACCTGTATCTTTCACTATGTCTCACTACCCTCTGCATTTCCGTCTTCCTTTTTCCTTCTTTCCAGGTCCTTCCCTGTTCTCATCTAATTCCTCTTCCTGAACTCCTAGAGCAATTTCTACCTGCTTTGTTGATAACCTTGTTCCATTAATCATTCCTTCTTGCTGGTCGTTTCAAAGGCTTTCTCCACAGGCTCCTTCCTCTCAACCTTAGAAACACAGTTACATCTTCTGTCTCCTGCCAACACCTTTCCTCAGACCTGCTCTCCTCTCAAGTCACCACTGCCCTGGCTATGAGACAGGAATCTGCAGCAGTAGGTACTGTCCCAACCTTCCTGCACCACCCATTCTCTGGCCACACCGTCAATTCCACTGCCAGGATCAGCAACAGCAAAACAGACACGCTTCCTTCCCTTAGGAGCTATTGCCTCTGGTCCTATCACTCTACTGAAATGCTCTCTTAATTGCCACTGAAGATGTCCAAGGCACCCAAATCTATATGGTTTATTTAGTCCTCATTATCTTTGGCTTCTTTGTAGCATTTGACATTCTCTCCTTAAAATTGCTTTTCTAATAACCCAACAGAATAATAGGCAAGAAAAAAAAGCCTACAAGGATATGTATCATATTGATTATAGGGGTAACTGCTAGTAAGGTATTATGATTGGGGATGATAGTTACAGTGAAATTTTGCTTTATCTACAATATTTAATATTTTCCAGCATAATCAGTTGCACAATTAAAACTTTTGAAAACATGTAAAACAATACTATACCCAGTCACAAAATAAGAAATATATATAGCTAAGAAAAACATGAAAAAAAGTCCAAATAATCACTAATAGTTATTAGTTAATAACCCAAGATGCAAAATAAATAAGAGGTTATTTTTTGCCTATTTGTTTCACTCACACGTAATAATGAAGGTATAACGAAACTGGTACTTTAACACTACTAAAGGAAATATAAACGGGTATAGCCTTTTTAGGAGGCAATTTGGATCTATCAAAATTTTTTAAAGGCATACATCTTTTGACTTAGCAATTCCATTTTTAAAAATTTTTTTTTTTTTCAACGTTTTTTATTTTATTTTTGGGACAGAGAGAGACAGAGCATGAACTGGGGAGGGGCAGAGAGAGGGAGACACAGAATCGGAAACAGGCTCCAGGCTCCGAGCCATCAGCCCAGAGCCTGATGCGGGGCTCGAACTCACAGACCGCGAGATCGTGACCTGGCTGAAGTCGGACGCTTAACCGACTGCGCCACCCAGGCGCCCCAGCAATTCCATTTTTTAAAAAAAATTTTTTGACGTTTATTTTTGAGACAGAGTGCGCGCACATGAGGGGGGAGGGGCAGAGAGAGAGGGTGTAAGGGTTAAATTGTAGTGTAGGGCTAACTCGTAGCTTGAAAAATAACAGCTTTGTTCTGACACTGAAGGTCAAGAGATAACAGCCTTGCTTTACTCTTGTAAATTATGCTTTACCAATGAAGGAAACAAAAGCTCAAAGAAAAGAGCATCAGAGGCAAGGTCAAGGAGATCCACTGGTTGCAACTTAGCAGAAGAAAGTCTAAAATAATCACCTCATCTAACTCATCTGGGAACTGTTTCTAACTCATCTGGGAACTGTTTCTGTGTTCTGTTCCCAGGTAATGATAAAACTATGTGATCGGCTTTAAAAACTCTGTACCCCGGCTGTTTGGGGCCGCACTCTGATCAAGAGTGTTGGTCCCGATCGGACAGCCTTGCCTCTCATTGCAATAAACTTTGTTGTGACTGTCACTGGTGCCCGTAGCATTCTGTTTCAGGAGTCGTGTGGATGCAACAAGGGAGACGCAGAATCTGAAGCAGGCTCCAGGCTCTGAGCTGTCAGCACAGAGCCCAATGTGGGGCTGAACTCACAAACTGTGAGATCATGACCTGAGCCAAAGTCGGATGCTTACCCGACTGAGCCACCCCAGCGCCGCAGCAATTCCATTTTTAAGAACGTATCTTACAAAAATATTCACAAAAATGTATGCTCTCTGCAAGCACTGTTTGTGACAGAAAAGAAATGGAAATGATCTACAGGTCTACCAATAAGGACACCTTTTTCTGAGCATCTATGTAAGAGAATACTATGCAGCCACTTCACATACTGACAAGGAAAACAAGTCCTGATACTCATTTTTGAAGTGGAAAGTCCTGGCTATGCCAATTGTCTGATATTTTCCTCTCTTTAATTGTGGTCTCTTCATTTTCTCACTCTCTAAACACAGGAGTTGACAAAGTTCTCTCCTTGACAACCTCTCCTCATCCACTTCTGTCTGAACCACTCATCCACTCCCAAAGCTTCAACTACCACCGCCACAATGACCCTTTCAGTTCTGCACTTCTAATGTCAACCCTTCCCCAAGAACTAGCACTTTGCTTCTACACTTCTGGTGGAAATTTCTCCCTGGATGACTCAGAGGTCCCATCAACTAAATAAGATATGTGCCCAGACAAAACTAAACATTCCTCAAACAAGAGAAATGTTTCATCATCACCTTTCCTTCAGGCTTAAGACTTCTCTCATCGCTTGCTAGGAATTACCTACTAATTCTACCTCCAAAACCTCTTGTCAGTCCTCTCCCTTGACTGCCATTCCCAACACCAAAATTCAGACCTTCATCATCTCCCACCTAAATTACAGCATTATCTGCTTAGTTATGCTTCCCATTACCTCAGTTTTCACTGCCCCCAATTCATCTTGCACAATGCTGCAAGCTTATAAAGCCGCAGCTCTGATCACATTTCTCTTGTGCTCAAGAACCTTTGTGATTCCCCAGTGATCACATACAGATATCTAAGCCAGACACACAAAGCTATCCTTGATCTTGCCCTAATCTGCCTTCTTGCCCTAATCTGCCTTTCCAATTTGTACTCCGTGTTCTAGTCAATCTGAACATCTGAAATCTGATAAAGATGCCCCATTCTTATGTCTCAAAGACAGTCTTGTGATAAACCCCCTTATGGAATCAACTCTTCCATCTGTGTTTGCAGAAATCCTACCATCCTTAAAAGGTTCAATCAATCCAAATGCTATCACATCCATGAAGCCTTCCTGATCCCCCAGCCAGGTTTTTCCCTCTTCGAATTCTCTTGACACTTTGTGCCACTTCACTTCTGGATCAGGTAAGAACGCTTTGGATGTTGCTTATTTATACACTCTAAACTGTAAGCAAAGGAGCTTTAAGGAAGGCAAGGTATCTTAAACATCTTTATGTCCCCCACAGTGCTCTGGCAGATTTGGTCAAAGCCCAAATGCTTATGTACCAAATGATGACCCCAAAATAACAACAAGAGGGGCAGATTGTGAAGGAACAGTACCATTCTTTCAATGAATTAGGGCAAGCTTCACTGGCAGTTAAGTGTACATAACAAATGCTCATTCTTGACATACAAGACTTTAAATGAGAACACTGGCTCCCCATTCTCTAAATAGTTCTTCTTCTCTAAGTTTATTTATTTTTGAGAAAGAGAGGGTGAGCTGGGGAGGGGCGGGGAGAGAAAAGAGAGAATCACAAACAGGCTCTGCACCATCAGCATGGAGCTCGATGCAGGACTCAAACTCACGAACCATGAAATCATGACCTGAGCTGAAATCAAGAATCGGATGCTTAACTGACTGTGCCACCCAGGCACCCCTATTTCTTCTAGTTCTGTATCTATTGAAAACTGTCTTGAACTAGGTTCAAGTGGAAGACAATAGTTACCAAGGAAACAGGAATGTGTAGAAGTTCCCTTAATGTTATCTATGCTTTTAAAATGAGAAAAAGTACGATGATAACGACCACAACCACTTGTGTTTGAGTTCCTATAAATTCTAAGCTGATTACTAACTTAACATTATTCCAAAATACTTACAGGAGTAAATGAGAGCTGGAAAGAGAGTTTCATTTCTTTCCTGAGCTGTTTCAACCAGCATACGAAGTGGGCCTTTTGGACACAAAACAGCCACTAAATCTAGAAAGAGAAAAAAAAATGATTTTTAATCTGGAAAAATACATCAGCGCAACTTGTAAATGGGTCTGCTAGGGAGGAATTAACCAAGGGAAAAGGGGTAATGTCTTATTTAGAGGGGAAGATGCTGAATGAATATGAAATAAACAGCAGGTAAACTGGTGGGGGGGGGAAGGGACAACCTAAACAAGATACACAAAACCACACAGAAGATCCACGTAAATTTCATTTTGGTTTTGCCTGCTAGTTGGTTAACAGTGTATCATTACTGAGTTCTAGGAACACCTCTTCCCAGTTTGAAGAAAAGAGGCAGAGATAATGACAAGTTCTTATTTCTGCTTATTGGAATTTCCGATCTCCAATAAGCAGAAACAAAGACAAGCCATTTCCAAACAAATCTTATCAGGAGCCACAGATGGAAGCTTTACACTGAGAGGAATTTAATAGAGGGGATTACTCCATTTTTCAAAATATGGAGAGTAAAAGATTCATTCCCTCTCCTTTTTAAAAACAGTGTAGGTACTACTTAGGGATACTTGAAGTAAGAGGGAAGTAAATTTAAACAAAACAAAATAATAAATCTTTGCATGAGAAACTTCAGTATTTCTTTTGTTCTCCTGTCAAAAGCATTTCACAATATGCAAGCCTCAGAATGCATGTGGAGCTGAAAAGTGGCCTATTTCATAAAAATAGCAACTCAGAGAGGAGGAGATTTGCCTCAGCTATTTTTAATTCTATCTCTTTCCATCAACTGCAATTTTTATTACATTTTCTGTGCCATAAAAATTCAAAACACAGAGGTACAGAAAATTTCAAATATTTAACACTATTTTTTTTTAATTTTTTTTTTCAACGTTTTTTATTTATTTTTGCGACAGAGAGAGACAGAGCATGAACGGGGGAGGGGCAGAGAGAGAGGGAGACACAGAATCTGAAACAGGCTCCAGGCTCCGAGCCATCAGCCCAGAGCCCGACGCGGGGCTCGAACTCACGGACCGCGAGATCGTGACCTGGCTGAAGTCAGACGCTTAACCGACTGCGCCACCCAGGCGCCCCTAATATTTAACACTATTAAAATGGGTAGCTACATTTGTCAAGGAAGACTTGACAGCTTGTGTTGACACTGTCATCATTCAGATGCATTTAAGTAAAAAAACCCCTCACACCTGCAAGTGGTCATGTCTCCTTTTATACTACTACCACTAATATACTAAAGCACACAAAGAATTCTCAGCTCTCACTGCTTCCACTTTGATTTGTTTTGAATGACAAAAGGGAAATTTGCCGTGCTCTGAAATAATGAGATTTTCAACCTGTTTGAAGGGGCTGTGTCCTGTAACTATCTCGGTTTTATGACATGCTGCCCCTTACAGAATCGCTAAATGATAAACTCCCTTATTTTTAGAACAATTAAAGTGACTTAATTTTGTTTAAGAATTTTTAGAACCTGTGTGACAAATTAAAAAATCTTCAGACCTTATAAAAAGGGAGTTGAGAATCACTACTCTAAACGATGGATACAATCTCTTAAAGGAACTCAAAGCTCTGTAGAAATAATTTATATCATGTATGGTAGAAAGAGGGGTAAATGGGAGAAATAATGTAACACAGTAGAAAGCATACTGGACTTGGGATTCAGATTCTAGATCAAACACTGTAAGCCTGGGCAAATACGTTACTTCTCTAAACTTCAGGTTTGTTAGCAGTAAACAGGAATTATTGCCTTGATTATGGGATTTTGTATTTTGAAAAATAACAGCTAACATTTACTGATACTGTTCTAAATGTATTATATGTATTTTTTCATTTACTTTTCACAATAACTAAGATTTAGGGGTTGAGCATTGTGATTAATAACAGACGGCCAATAACTGATAGGAGAGGAGCCTGGTTCTGAACCGAGGCAGCTGCCTCCATAAGTGGCACTCTTTGTTTTTGGACATAAAAAATAGCACCGGACTCATTATTACAATTCACCTGTAATGTCTACTGATAGAAAATGCCACGTTCCATTTAATTAAATTTTAACTTGCTTGTGCATGTCACAACGGTGCTCTGTGAGGCCTGTAGCCTGGGGCTGGTAGGGATGGTGAAAGTCCCACTGAAACCCTTGTTCAAGAGCCCAGCATTGTGTACTTTTACAGGTGAGATGGTCACTATTAACAATGTCTGGAACTCCACAGTGGATCAAGTGAGGCCTAGACTGTGGCTTTAATTTGTACAGAGACATGTGTAACCTTGATATATATTCTGGTTAGCTGTGAGGCCAGAGATTCTCACAGTTATTTTCCTTAAAGAGGAAAACCTTGGATAAGTAATTGCTGTTGCTACCATTGGTGGAACCAGATGACTACACCATTGGCAATGGCCCAGGCGTCTGTAAAAATGCAGAGATGAAGTCACTTGTTGGCTAGGATAAGATGATTGGCTAAAGTTCAGCTAATTTTGCTGACCTCTGGATCCCACTCTCTGATCAAGGATGTCTGGGTTAGGGAACGAAAAGAAGGAGCTCTTTAGTAAGTTTCATCACGTGTAACTTTGATGCTGTCCATAAGGTGTACAAACTCCCACTGCCGTCCACTCGTTTGTTTCCAAAGGGCTTCCCAGGTAGCCACAGGTCTGAGAGAGGGGTGACCTTTTCTAGCACCCTGTCAACCAGCAGGGGACTAAGGATAGAAGGGGCCACCTCTCTTGTAGGTGCAATGCTCCAGAAGGCCCAGACTTGGCTCTATCCTGTAGGTAACATTTCTGTCTTAGCAGGGAGGCCCCTGGTAGTTGTCTTGAACTTGCAAAATGCTGCCTCCATGACACACAGAAAGATATGGAGCTCCACAGGTTCAGGGCCTGTGAAAAACTTTTGTTTCCAGGAGAGCTCAATATGTACTCTCCAACTTCCACTCTAATGGTATATAGCAGGGGACTGAGGAGGGCAGTTTCTCACACCAGAATCCACGGGCAACTTCTGATCATAAGTGGTCCAGAGATTTCAGGTGTGAAAGGAGGTTGCCAGAGCTTCTACAGTGAATGATTCTCTGGAGGTAAGGAGAGGGGACATTAAGGGAAGTGACTGTTCTATTACAATTTGGAGATTCTTAGAGTCCTTTATTGTAGGAGGCCCCAATTCAAGACGGGCCAATTTGTTATTAACAGTATAAACAGGCTTAAGTAAAATTTGTAAATGAGGGATAGGTTGCCTCCAGATCCCAAAAATGCCTAAAAAAATACGGGGCTTATTTTAACATTGTGGATATAGGGAGGCTCTGTTGCTATTTCTTGACGGTGTCAGAGATGTAGAAGGCCTCAGTGTGGAGTTATTTCCAGAGACTGTATTGTAACCCCTGGGTAAGTGAATGGGGTAATTGCTGAAACATCAGCAATGTTCTGGTCTCAAGGCTGTCGAACATGATAGCACAATGAGAACAGAGCCCCCTGATCTCCCAGGAGCCAGTTAGGGAACCAGACCCCTCTAATTGCCTAGCAGTCTTCGAAACTGCACATCTTCCCTACGTGCTTTCCCGTAAACACCAGATGTGTGTTTGGTCTACGTCTGGAGGCTCCTTGGGTTTTCCTCCCATGTTTTCACATTCTTTGATGTTTATACCTGGCGAACATGAAATAAAGACTATGTGCAGTTTGGTGCTGCTGCTGTTTCACCGGTAGAGGCAGCCCTGCACATCCACTCAGTCTAAGTGTCTGAGAACTTTCTCTTCAGTGCGCGGCTACACCTCAGCCCACCAAATAATTTTCAGGAATTCAACTGGGGTGGCAAAGCCTTGTACTATGTATAGGCAATGCCCACCCCATTTTTTTTAGCTCCTTTGTGAATATTTGTATATCTCCAATGAGTATGTCAAATGAATCTCTTCAGAGGATAATATCATCAGTGTGATGTTGTATCTGTGCTCCTGGAGAAAGCTGGATGTGGTTAAGATCTAGACAACAAAAATAATACGCAACGGTTGCACTGCTGAAGAATTCCATGCGCAGCTAGGTAAAGATCTAGCATGTGTCCCTTTGAAGGTGAAAGCAAACTGCAGCTGTTGAAAAGGCACTGAAGAACATATTAGTAAAATCTCTGCAAAGTATTTACCAGCTGCTGATTAGATGGGGGCCAGAACTGGCCAGAACACAGCTATGCAATAATAGATGAGTACTCTGCAAACCATCAAGTACTGTACAACCTAAGATCATCATGAAGAGCACAGACAATATATGACTTCTATAGTTCTAGGACTGACAGCTCAAATATGAGAACAGAACCAAATTAATTCTATTTCCACAGACTTTTTCTTTATTAATCAAGTGGGGATGGTTAGGATTCCTACTACAGGTCACCTAACATTTTAATAAGCATCTGAATAGCAATAAAAGAGCACTGTCTAATTATAATCAGAGACCACACCCTGACCTCTGAAAATGGATCTCTTTTTGGCTTTCGCGCAGGGCGACAGCCACGAAGTACATACCTACACAGCTGCTTTTGTTATTCATGGCAAGGGCACATTCTGACTGTTCAGCACCCATGTCACACTGGTTGTTCATGAATTTGAATCTCACACTGCCCACATACGTTTTATTTTTAAAAGAATAATTCTACCCAGGTTACCTTATAAGAAGTAGGTAACCTAATTTTGATTTTAAAAACCAACTGAGCATTTTATGTATATAAAGTACTCTGCTAGTGCTTTTCAACATATGTTCTGAACTCTTACAACTCTGGGAAGCATCGTTCCCATTTTCCAAATGAGGAAACAGAAGCTCAAAGAGTTTGAGGCACTTTCCTAATGTCATAAAGATACTCAGTGCTAGAGATGGGACTTAAATCTGAGTCCTACAGACTTCTAACCAGAAGTCTATGGATCCTTCCACTAATCCATCACTGGGTTCAACTGGGGGGCAATCAGAAAACATTTTTAAAGAACTTAACCTCAAAACAATGGAGATCTTTATATGAAAAAGATACTATAGCTAATTACTTATTTACTGAAGAGCTATGGGATGTAACAGTTATCACTTTCCTAAGTCAAGATAACTGGAAAAGGAAGGGAAACACACCAGTGAGGTACTTCTGTGATGAACAAAATGTCAGTCTTGAGTTTTACCATATACTGAAATCACAGCCAAGATGAGCCATGCTGTCCACTCTGGGAGGTACTTGATAAATACCAAGGCCATGAGGGCACTGATCATAATGAGATATGCCTGCTGGAGTCGCAGCGGCCCTTTCCAGTGAATGGCAATCATTCCCACCACACCAAAATTCCAGATCAGGAGTGCAACAGTAATGTAGTCCATGGCAACATTGTAGGTTTTAAACACTTCTCTGAAAAAAATTAAACAGAAATCTAAAAAGATTTATATATAGTAATTTTCATCAAAGCATTGTTTAGAACTATGGTTCCCCCAAATTAGATATTCCTATCTCACCTTCATATTTTCATATATCAACTGTGCTATTAATAGTTTCCTTTAAATTAGTTCACTTTTCCCCTCAAGTTGAGCTTAATTTTCTTTTTTTTATTAAAAAAAAATTTTTTTTTAAACGTTTATTTATTTTTGAGACAGAGAGAGACAGAGCATGAACGGGGGGAGGGTCAGAGAGAGAGAGAGACACAGAATCTGAAGCAGGCTCCAGGCTCTGAGCTGTCAGCACAGAGCCTGACGCGGGGGTCGAACTCACAGACTGTGAGATCATGACCTGAGCCGAAGTCGGACGCTTAACTGACTGAGCCACCCAGGCGCCCCTATTTATAATTCTTTGAAAGAGAGAGAGTGAGCACAAGCAGGGGAGGGACAGAGGGAAGGAGAGAAAGAGAATCTTAAGCAGGCTCCACACCTACCACAGAGCCCCTGACATGGGGCTTGATCTTACAAATATGAGATCGTGACTTGAGCCGAAATCACAAGTCAGGTACTTAACCAGCTGAGCCACTCAGGTGCCCCAAGCTGAGATACCGATTTAGGCTCAGGTCATGATCTCACAGTTCATGAGTTCGAGCCCTGTGTCGGGGTCCGCACCGATGGAACAGAGCCTGCTTGAGATTCTCTCTCTCCCTCTCTCTCTGCCCCTCCCCTCCTTGATCTCTCTCTCTCAAAATAAATAAAAATAAACTTTAATATTTAACTAAAATAGATTAATTAAAAAACATGTGGGGCGCCTGGGTGGCTCAGTCAGTTGAGCGTCCGACTTCGGCTCAGATCATGATCCCACAGCTTGTGGGTTCAAGCCCTGCATGGGGCTCTGTGCTGCCGGTTCAGAGCCTGGAGCTGCTCTGCATACTGCGTCTCTCCTCTCTCTGCCCCTCCCCGACTTGCGTGCGCTCTCTCTCAAAAATAAATAATGATAATAATAAAATTAAACATGCAAAATAAATTTTATAGCTAGGACATATGATGTTATCAAGAAATTTAGTGTAGCCATTAAAAATATATATATATACATAGATATTTTACAATATTAATCAGCCTTATGTATACCAGGTACAAACTATATATAAAAACAATTATAATTTAAGAGTAATTCATCAACAAAGTACGTGGCTTTAAGTCACAGTTATATAGATCAAACAGATTTAATTCCTGAAAAACAGACCAAATATTTCACCACTTACCCCAAGTAAATGAATGAGAAAAAGAACAGCAACAACAGAGATGAAATAATAAGCCAGGCATGGATGACCTAGAAAAGAAAGCAGTTCAATGTAACTGACAGATACCATAACCCTACAAAAAGGCAAATTTCTTACTTCAAAAATAATGTATTATTTCTGTATGTGTTATGCTTTTCAAATGGCAGAACTCAAACTGATTTTGGGATCAGTGCATACTTCTATTAGAACTCTTTGGTGCTGAACTACTGCAGAAGAGAAAATTCAGCAAGACATATAAAGACCTTGTTCCTTTAGAAATATATGAAAATTAAAAAAATTTTTTTTTAATGTTTATTTTTGAGAGAGACAGAGTGCAAGTGGGGGAGGGGCAGAGAGAGAGGGAGACACAGAATCTGAAACAGGCTCCAGGCTCTGAACTGTCAGCACAAAGCCCAATGTGGGGCTCAAACCCACGAGCTGCAAGATCATTACCTGAGCCAAAGTCAGACGCTTAACCAACTAAGCCACTCAGGTGCCCCAGAAATAGGTGAAATTTTAAAAAGAATACAGTCTAAAATGAATTATCAATTCATCTGACTTTTGGGGAACCAAAGGTCCACATTTAAACTTTAAAGGAGCAATATTTTCAATGGAAATTTTTTGTGGTATTTCTGAAATAAATAGAAAAAACTGAATACAATAAAATTGAAAATCAGATATTCCATTAGGTGACTTATGTATGCATACATTAACTGTATTAACAAAAATAAGCCTTTAAATTATATAACCATTTGATGAAATACTCAGAATCTAAAATTTCAGTAAGTATTAGAACACTTTCTATTTTATTTAACATGGTTCATTACTAAGTAGTAATATTACGAATTCTTTGGAACACTTCGAAGTCCATCATTATGCACAATTCATACCGCACTATACAAATATTAGTCACTATTACTCATGTACAGCTTATGAATATGAGAGATAGAATCAGAATTTGACTTTTGTCATCTGTTACACAAGATGAACATTTTAAATGTTAATTTTATGTAATGGGTGTATTTGGGAAAATACGATACAACCCAGGGAGCCTGGAGATTTTAAGAACAGAATGGAGAAGCACAAAAAAAACTGTCAAGTAATTTCTAACCAAATTGAAATTATTTTGAGGTGGATACACCCATTATATGCTTCAATCTTTCAACGAAGCTTACTGTTTAATGACAGAAGTTACTTAACCAGTAAATTTTCCAAACATGGTCTCTTACTCAGAGTATTATTTTGTCTTCATTAAAAAAAAAAAACTCCCACGCCCACCTCCCAGATCCAGTTGTTCCAATAATCAGGCTCTAAGCTATCAAAATCTAGTTGTGATTAAAATGTATGTTAGTTTTTCTTTCTCTTGTGGTTCTGTTTTGATTACCCAAGGTGATCTATGATTGTCAATGCCTTTGAAAGATTTCTGCTGCCTCTGTTTCTTTAGAACAACTTTATAAAATGGTACAATTTGGGGAAAAGTCAAAAGAATGGCTTTACATGGAAGCGGGTATTCCTTGGACATCTGAATATTCTGACTACCTGAATACAACCAACTTAATTTCTAGTGTTCTTTCACAAAAATTTCCCCCAACAATGTATTATAAAAAATTTTTCAAACATACAGCAAAGTTTAAAGAATTTCACAGTGAATATCCACCTACCATTCACATTTTGCTATACTTGCTTTGCAGCATTCCTATCCAGTTCGCCATCTATTAGTCCTTTTTATTTTTAATACATATCAAAGTAAAGTGAAGACACCTATACATTTCCCTCTGAATACTTCAACTTTAGCAAAATATTCTAAAGGGAGCCCTTCCTCTGGTTGGTCTACAGAAAACCCAGTAAAGCTGAAAGAGCAAAAAGAAACCTCCTTGCGGGCTTCCCAGTCCCTCATGCTCCCAAGTCTCAGCTACAGAAATAATCCATTACAAAACTAAAAAGTTATATAAAATATTACAAAACAGAAGAGCTTTAACAAGTGGAAGATGTACATTGGTACCCCGTATTAAGTGCTGAATTAAAAAAAAGGAGTAAACACTGAATACTAGAAATTCTCATCTTTCTTGAGATAAGCTCTTTGTTTTTTCAGCAAGGGAACATGGGGGCATTATTTTAAGAAAGCATTTATCTGAAAAGAAAAGCAACATATATGCATAATATTGAGAAGATAAACACTAAAAGAAGGAAACAATTCCCACTGATTGGGGACAAAGTTGTTAATTAACTTTTTTTTTTTTTTCAGGTATGTTTTCTGTCTGCATGTATAAAGACCTTTTAACAATACTAGAATCAAGTAATATATAGTTTAATATTCTGCCTTTCAAAAAATTTTTTAGTTTATTTTGAGAGAAAGCGAGCAAGCAAGAGAGGGGTAGAGAGAGAATTCCAAGGAGGCTCCATGCTGTCAGTGCAAAGCCTCCTTGGAATTCTCTCTCTGCCCAATGAGGGGCTCGATCTCATGAACTGTGAGATCATGACCAGAGCTGAAATCAAGAGTCGGATGCTTAACCAACTGAGCTACCCAGGCGCCCCTTAACCTTTTCTTATTTATTTAACCTTTTCTTATTCCCAATTTCTTAGGGAATTACAATTTCCAATTTTTTTTTCAATTGTAATTTATGCTAGGATAAATATCTTAGCATGCACATATTTTCCTGCATTTCAAATTCTTTATTTCAGATATATCATGAAAGCAAAATTATGGAATCAAAGTGTACAGACTCTTATTACTGACTATTGATATATATTGGCTTAGTGACTTCACACACAAAAAAGCCTGTATTAATCTTTACCAAGTCAATAGGTGAAATGTATCAATTTGTTATTCTAATGTTTCTTGTTTTGCTATTGAGGAAACATATATACACATCTCTCTGTTTCTCTCCTGGCCATCTACATTTCCTTTGTAATTCCTGTGGCTTGGGTTTCTAAAAATTTATAGGATGTTCCTAATTTTTTTTTCTTTTTATAAAGATTTTATTTTTTTTAAAGTAATCTCTACACCCAATGTGGGGCTCAAACTTACAAGCCAGAGGTCAAGGGCCACATGCTCTACCAACCAAGGCAGCCGCCCCTACGATGTTCATAATTTTCTTAATAGTTTGAAAGGGCTCTTCATATTGTAAAGATATTAGCCCTTTGTCTGTAGTAATGGTTTTTGGTCACTAATGTTATGATTTTCTGAATTATTACCTGAATTCAAAGCCTCTTCTGATGACTAAATAGCACTTGCCCTTTTTCTAGAACATCAGGTGGTAAAACAGGCTTTTTTTTCTCATCTTGCAAAAATCCCTAGGTCAGCTTTCCTGTGCTAAAGGCTCTGAAAGAAAAGAGCCATGCTTCAGTGTAGAACTGCAGGCATCTCCTCTAAACCCTGAACTAGCCAGGCCGGAAATCATGTGCTTTTGGTAAGTTATATAGTTTCATCTATAACCTGATATGTAATAATTAACTGCCTTTTCAGTTTCTACCTTTTTAAAAGTTTGTTTGGTCTTTTAGCTTCTTGTGCTTCTCACAGACATTGCACAACCAACCACTGACATAACAAATCTTCAGGGTTTATTTCCAAACAGGTCCTGGCAAGTTTCTGAATTTCTGACTCAAAAGCTCCTTTTATTTTACTCTAGGAATCAAAGTAAACAACTTGTTCCTATAGAATTGGCTGTGCCTGCTAAGACTTGAACTTAATGTTAAAAAGCAAAACAAAACAACACCCATGAACAAATAAATGTAGAAATGTGGCTGAAAATAAACCCTTGCATACTTTCTGAAAGAGTTACATGAGATGTAACTAAAAGATGCACAGAACTGACCAAAAATGTATCAAGAGAGGTTCGAGGTGCCATGGAGTAAAAGCACACCTACCCTGTCTCTCCTGCCAAGCGCAACCATAAAACTTGGAGAGAATGCATGCAGCTGCTAGGTGAGGACTCTGAAAAGTGAACAGAGTCAGGTGGGCTGGGGGATGAGAAATAAGTTGATCCCTTTTTCCCCTCCAGTACTATCCTCCTCCATCAGAATTCAATGCAGCTCTGACTGGGCATTAGCAAGACAGTGAGAGCACTAGAAGCCTAGTTCTGGAAAGGAACAGGAAAGAGGTCTCCTAACAAAAAAGAGAGTGCAAAAATCTCAATTTTGGGTTTTTCCTTTCACCATTCTCTCACATTCAGCTCTCAAAGAATCCTGTGGGGGTGGCAGTGGGGGTTGCAGGAGCCTACATTTCAGAGTGAGGGGAAGTTTCCTCTGTAACCTGGAGGAGCTGTACTTCCCAGAGAGGGGGGCACGTGGCACGTGTTTCATTTCTCTCTGTCCTCCCACTTCGTGGCCCCATCATTGGTAAAACAAAGCCCTGTCATTGGTAAAATAAAGTCATTTCTAGCTGGAGGAATGGAACAGGGAGGCCAAAAAAACCCAAAAAGCACTAGGGAGATCACAGAAAGGAAGAAGCTTAGGAAAGCAAACTTTTAAAGCTGTTATGAACTTATTGGTCCTTCCTCAAGGTGTACAGGTGTGGTCATGACCCTAAACAGGATACAGACTCCCCATAAAACGCGAAGAAGAAAAGTAGCATGTAATCTAGATAAGAGTCACAAAGTGAGTCCAACAGAGCAGAAACATGGACCTAGTAAGTAAACACTTACATGCAGACAAAGTTACTGTCATGAAGATATTTAAACGGGGAGGAGAATGCTTTGCAGCAAGGGTTTACATCATTCGCTCTTTGGTTTTCTGAGTATTAATGACACTTGCCATCATCATACACACCTGTCTTCCATCTTTTCCACTTGCTAACAATGTCAAGACTACAGATGGCCATCACTTAGGTTAACACTCCCACCCACTCAAACTTTCAACAAGCAAGGTTAAATTCTGCATAATTTTAAAGTTCGTGAACACTGGAAAGGTATTTGATCTTACTAAATACCAGCCAAATGCAAATTAAGGCATTTTGTTTCATCTATAAAAATGAGTACAGAATTTTAAAATTCAATGCTGGTAAATGTAGGGTAAGACATTCTCATTCTCTACTAGTGTTAAGTACAAACTGATACTATCATTTTGAAAAAGGAATTTTGCACACCATAATGGTTAAAAATATGTAGATAATTCATCCCTGAAATTCTGTGTCTAGGATTTTACCCTAAGGAAATAATGTGAAAAACTGAAAAAGCTCCACAAAGACATTCATTGTTTAGAATAGCAAAAAACTGGAAACAACTTAAATGTCCAACATCAGGGAGATTAGGGAAAGTAAATTACAATACGCTCATTGAGTCAAATGTTATGTAGCCTTTAGACATATTTTCTGAGAATTTATAATATGGAAAAATACTTATCCCAAAGTAAAAGTTAAGAAAGGACACATACTGATTATACATTTTATCTTAACCATGTTAAAGAATATACAGAAATAAGTAGAAGGAAATCGAGTAGACTTCAATATTTGGAAAGTTATCATTCATTTCTTTTCTTTGAGAAAGACCCTAAAGGCTCATGACTTATAATAATTTGTGATTTTTCTGAGGCACGCATCTGAAATATGTGCCAGGTGGCAAAAATTCAAGAGTGAATCCCTTAGCTAGCAGGTGAGCTAAATGGGCAGAGGCTGGGAGTGTTGGGCCTGTGTCTTTTCCGCACAATCTCCCCTGCCCTTATTTCCCAAGGAAAGAACTAGTGCTCCTGCAGGAGAGATAGTAAGGGAATGGATGGCTCCCAATACAGAAGTGGGAATATAACCAGTCACCAATGAGTTTAACACCAGGGTCTGAAGGAGGCTCTACTGGCCTATACTCAAGAAAATCTGAAAACTAAAAATTAAGTTTTTATAGTTAAACTAAAAATTTTAAAAAAATTAAAACTCAAAATCAAATCAGTTCTACAACATAAGACCCTTTTGTATAAGACAGGAAAACCCAATCACAAAAAGAACATGGTAGAAACCAAAGCTCCATATCTCACGCTCACCTTATAGCACCTGTATTTATACAAAACCACCAGGAGAATAGTCATGACAACAATGACGCTGATCATGATAGCAGCATTCAGAATTGAGTGTAGGGCTCTCTGCCCCACGGTCTCGGTGTCTTCTGTGAATGGGGTATAGATTCTGTAATAAAACAAAACACAAAAGCCCCAGGTCAAACCACATACCCACTCCTTGTCTTGTTTCCTTGATTCAAACTGGTGTCTTTAAGTGATCTTTTTTCCATCTCAGCAATCTAGCCAAGAATTTTAGCTAAGAAAATTAGCTATATTTTAAAATAAGTGCTTTAGGGTCGCCTGGGTGACTCAATCGGTTAAGCATCTGACTCTTGGTTTCAGCTCAGGTCATGATCTCATGGTTCATGAGATCGAGCCCCACACTGGACTCTGTGCTGACAGTGCAGAACCTGCTTGGGATTCTCTCTCTCTCCCCCTCCATGACTCCTGCTGTCTCTCTCTCAAAATAAACTTCAGAAAATAATAAATAAACAAATAAATAAATAAATAAAGTGCTTCAAGATAAAAAGAGATATCCAAAATATGGAGAGGTGGACTTCCGTGAACCAGACACTGGCTCCATCTAGTGGATGCTTTATATTGAAATAATTACTCCTCAAATGTTCTTTCTCCATAGCTTATTAGCAATTTGTTAAAGAACTGGGTTCTGCCATATACCGAGGCTACAAATAGTTGTCAGAGGAAGAGGGCTTATAATACAGTGGCTTACAATTATTTTTTTTCACCTATAGGAACTGTTCTGATATAATATATCCATCTTCGCCTTGGTTTCTCATTCACATAAACATGCTTTTATTGCAGGTGTTCAGGCTCCCAGCTAAAAAGACTTTTTTCTGACTTCTTTACAGTTAGGTGTGGCCATGAAGCTAAATATGGCCAATGAGTTATAAGCGGATATGTTGTGCTGAACTTCTAAGAAAGGCGTTAATTCTGCTGAGAGAGAGGTCTTATATCCTCTTCTCTGCCACTCCTTCCTGCTTCCTGTTGTCTGATTTGAAGCCTAGAGCTCCAGTACCAATAAGGAACCTTGAATAACATAAATGATAGAAGCTAAAGGAAAAGGAAAGAAGACTGAATCCTTGAAAAATGTGAAGTCACTATACCAATCTGGACTGAGTACCCAATACCATTCTCTGGGAGACAGATAAAATATGTATACCATTTAAACCAGTTGTTTTCATTTCCTGTAACAGGGTCAGGCAACTTTCTGTAAAGAACTAGAGAGTACACATTTTTTAAATTTTGTTTTATTTCATTATTTATTTTAGAGACAGAGAGAGAGTGCAGGCATGGGTGGGAGAGAGGGAGAGGGAGAGGGGAGGGGGAGGGGGAGGGGGAGGAGGAGGAAGAAGAAGAAGAGAGAGAGAGAGAGGAAGAGAGAGAGAGAGAGAGAGAGGAAAGAGAGAGAGAGAGAGGAAAGAGAGAGAGAGAGAGAGGAAGAGAGAGAGAGAGAGAGAGAGAGGAAGAGAGAGAGAGTGAATTTTAAGCAGACTCCACACTCTGCACAAAGCCCAATGCAGGACTCGATCCCACAACCCCGGGATCATGACCTGAGCTGATATCAAAAGTCGGGATGCTCAACTGACTGAGCCACCCAGGTACCCCGGGAGAGTACATATTTTAAATTTTGCCATATGGTCTCTGTTCCAACCACTGAACCCTGCCATTGTAGTATGAAGTCAGTATGAAGACAGCCATAGACAATATATAAATGAATGAACATGGCTGTGTTTCAGTAAAAGTTTATTTATAAAAACAGGTGGCAGGAGGATCTGTCCTTTGGACCACGGCTTACTAACCCTTGTTCTATAACATATAGCCCAAACTAACTCTAACGTATACAGATAATATTACCTAGTCTCTTTTGGCTACTGTCTTCAATCCCTGCCCTTTACTCATTACCTTAGCGTTTCTTCCAAAACATTACAAGTTCGGCTTTCAGAACACCACACAGTTCGCTAATTTCAAATTCCAAAATTCACTTAAAACTCTGTTTGAGCCCAATGGGAGTCCCTGAGACAGAACTAGGTGAATCTGAATCAAAGCATTTTTCTTAAAGGCAAAGGGGCCGTACCAACAGCACCAGAGAATCAACACAACGGTCTCCCAAGAGTCTAGAGAATGCCAGCTTGTATTAATTCTTCACCCTTTCATTTAACAACTTTTTACTGAGCATTTATTACATAACTAGCCCTGGACACTAGTTGCCCTCATAAGCCTTACAGTATAGAAGGAAACCAGGCTTTAAATACTGTAAATAAATAACAGATTTGCATCTTGTGACAGGTGAAAAAGAACAGGCTGCTATGAGAAAGAACATCAGGAAGGACCTAATTCTCTTATGAGGATCAGGGCAATTATCTTTGAGTACTTAGACATTTAAGGGAAGATGAGAAAGATGAGAGGAATTAATCCATCGAAGTTAAAAAGGAGGAGCACCTGGGTGGCTCCATAGGTTGAGCATCTGACTCGGTTTTGGCTCACGTCATGATGATCTTGCGATTCATGGGATCGAGCACAGAGCCTGCTTGAGATTCTTTCTCTCCCGCTCTCTCTGCCCCTCCCCCAATCACACACACATATGCTCCCTCTCTCTCTCTCTCTCTCTCTCTCTCTCTCTCTCTCTCTCTCTCTCTCAAATAAATAAACATTTTTTAAGAAGCCAGAAAAGGAAAGAACCTTCCAGCAGAACAATGGGACCAATGGCCCTGAGGTGGAAAAAAATCAATATTCAATTCTTTACCTGCTCAATTCCAAATAAATTCAGCTCCATCCAGTGATACCATACATGAAATAAAATTCTGTAGCTCTCATTTTCTCTACTTAAAGCATCAAGTAATAATCACCCCTCATTATCTCAACAGCTTCTGGCTGTCAGAGAGAATGAACTCTTTAGCCTTTGTGTCCCTTCAGAGCAGAGGCCACCAAAGTGATAATGACACAGAATGAAGAAAAGCCGTATCAGCCTTGAGAATGATAAAACAAAACACTCATACATACAGCTGTCCATCCTTCCGGGTATAGAAGCTGACTGATTTGATGGTAGCCACGACCACCACCATACAGAGAGTCACCGGGACAAAGAGCATGATCACATGCTTGGCGCCATATTTCAACGTCAGCTCTTCATCTTCTTCTTCATCTTGTTCCACCACCTGCCGTGAGTTACCCTGGGGTCTTCCGTTAGATAGCTCAGGGTTGCCACGCCTCCGTCTTTCACTGCTATGCTCAAGCCGTTCTCTACTGTCATTCTAAAAGCACAAGAGGAACTATTTTCAGTAAGTCAGACTCCCCAGAATCAAGGTATTCTATATTAAACACAGAAAACATAACAATTAGACCTGAGATTAAGAAGAGGCCCATCATTACTTGAGTTCTGAAAGTCTGAGGCAAAAAGAATCAATTCGCAAGAGATGTGCAGTTTAAAAGTCTAGATTTTATTCGCCACTGACCAGTGAAGGAACCCAGGTCCTCTCTCTCACCTGGCTCTTAGTTTACCTCATTCTCACCTTCCATTCTCAACCTAAAGCAATTGTACTCATCCTCTCAGGTTTGGCTTAAAAACTGACACCTGCATGAAAACTTTATTTGCTAATGCTTACAAGCACAGTAATCTCACCTTTCTCAAAATTATAAAGTGCTTTCTATCTGAGGTTTCTTTCATACCAGTTTTACAAGGAACTGTCTCACCTTCTTAATTTTAAGTAAGCTCTACACCCAATGTGGGGCTCGAACTCATGACCCGGAGATCAAGAGTAGCATGCTCCACCGCTGAGCCAGGCAGGCACCCTTCACCTTCATTATTAATAAGATTTAAAATCCCTGTGCTGGGGGCACCTGGGTGGCTCAGTCAGTTGAGCGTCCGACTTTGACTCAAGTCATGATCTCATGTCTATGGGTTCAAACCCAGTATCGGGCTCTGTGCTGACAGTTCAGACCCTGAAGCCTGATTTGGATTCTATCTCCCTCTCTCTTTGCCCCACCCCTGCTTGCGCTCTGTCTCTCAAAAAATAAAACGTTAAAAAAAGTTAAAAAATAAACAAAATCCTTATAGTGATATACAAGGGATCTATTTCTTACAATTTCATGTAAATCTACAATTCTCTCAAAAAATTTACTTAGGGGCATGTGGGTGGCTCAGTCAGCTGGGCGTCTGACTTTGGCTCACGTAACGATCTTATGGTTTATGAGTTACAGCCCTGCATTGGGTTCTGTGCTGAGCTCAGAGCCTGGAGCCTGCTTCAGATTCTGTCTCCCTCTCTCTCTGACTCTCCCCCACTTGTGTTCTCTCTCTCAAAATAAACATTTAAAAAAGTGTACAAAAATTATTTAAAGGATTTTTAAAAATCTTTAGAGAGAGATAAAATTAGGCCTTATACAATTCTGATACCCCTCACCTTGCCTGTATTAGAGGGAAATAAATATTTGATGAATGACAGAATAAAACTAGAACCTTCCTTAGATTCTACTTTCCTCAGTCTCTTAATCCAAACACTATTTTCATCCTTGTCCTGGGTTTACCCTTTCTTCCTCTTCAAGTTCAACTTCCTTTTTGTTATCATTGTTCATATATTTTTAAATTTAAATTCAAGTTAGTTAACATACAGTGCAGTATTGGTTTCCGGAGTAGAAACCAGTGATTCATCACTTACATACAGCACCCAGAGCTCATCCCAACAGCACCCTCCTTAATACCCGTCACCCATTTAGCCCATCCCCCCACAGACCTCCCCCTCTAGTAACCCATTTCTTGTCTGTATTTAAGAGGCTAATATGGTTTGCCTCTCTGTTTTTATCACATTTTATTCTTCCTTCCCTTCCCCTATGTTCATCCATTTTGTTTCTTAAATTCCACATACTTGTCTTTCTCTGTCTTACTTCGCTTATCACTGTTCACATCTAAAACTCAGTTTTTGTAAAGGTGAGAGTGGATACCAAGAGTATTAACAACAGTAATAAAAATAATAAATAATAGAAAAAGAACAACACTCCTCTTCCCAGATAAGTACAGAATAGGAGATGAAAGCAGACTGATAGTCACTGTTGCTGGTAAAACATAATCTGCTTGGTTTAAACACCCTACTTTTGGTTTCAGATCAGGTCATGATCTCACAGCTCGTGGGTTCAAGCCCCACATCAGGTTCTGTGATGGTAGTTTGGAGCCTGCTTGGGATTCTCTCTCTCTCTCTCTCTCTCTCTGCCCCTCCCCTACCCACACTGTGTCAGTCTCTCTCCAAATATACAAATACGCTTAAAAAAAAGAAGAAGAAGAAGAACAACAACAACAACAACAACAGGTTCTCTTAGGGGCACCTAGGTGGCTCAGTCTGTTGAGTGACCAACTCTTGATTTTGGCTCAGGTCATGATCTTACAGTCATGGGATTGATCTCATGGGTGTGGGATTAAGCCCCATGTGTGGAGCCTGCTTAAGATCCTCCCTCTCCCTCTTTCTCTGCCCCTTCCCTGCTTGCACATATGCACACGTGTGCTCTCTCTCTCTCTCAAAATAAAGAAAGAACAGGTTCTCTTGGGAAAATCATGCGAGAACATGCCACCTTTACCTTGTTTTTGACTAAGTATTACTGTTATTCATTAAAAATACATTATAATCTTAATAACAGCTTAACATTATTACAATGTACTGGAGATTGTGATATGTGCTTTATGTTAAATTCTCACAGCCTCTCGTCATCACCACTTTATAGACAGGGGAATGGCCATAGCTAGGAAGCATTACAGAGAGGGTTTGAACCCAGGCATGCCCAACTACAGATATCAAGCTCTTTAAAAATTTTTTTTTTATTTTCATTTTTGAGAGAGAGAGAGAGAGAGAGAGAGAGCGCGCGCGCGCGCATGAGTGGGCAGGGGCAGAGAGACAGAGACACAGAATCTGAAGCAGGCTCCAGGCTCTGAGCAAACAGCACAGAGCCCAGCATGGGGCTTGAACCCATGAGCCACGAGATCATGACCTGGCCCAAGCCAGACGCCCAACTGACTGAGCCACCCAGGAGCCCCCCAGAAAACAAGCTCTTAACAACCTCTCAATGTGCTGTTCACAAGACAACATGGGAGCTCTGCAGACTCAGTGTGGGCTGAGTTCTCTTTTACTTTATTTGGATATATTCATCCCATAAGTAATTATCAAAATTCTATATTCTAGGTACTATACTGTGGCAATACTGAAATTAAAAAGATCTAGATGCTGTCCTCAAAAAGATCATAAAGTTAGCTTTAATACAGGATAACTATTACAACAGAGACATGAACAAAGTGCTGCAGGACTGATCATTCCATGCGGTCAAGAAAGGCAAGGTAAAGATACAATTCCTGAGCAGAAGAGTGACTGTGGTGAATGGAAGGTGAACGGGCTCCAAGCAGACATGACTGTGGGACTGAGGTGTGAAGTTAAAGAGCAAGGCCTACACAGAAAACCAGTGAGTACGCCTGAGCTGGCTGGGAAACAGTCTGTCAGGGCTGCTTGCAGGAAAAGGTTAGGAACAGGTTGTAAAGAACCTCATTTGCCATGCCCAAGGTCTTTAGACTTTGTCCTGTAGACAATAAAAAGTCATAAAAATTGCTGGGGTGCCTGGGCAACTCAGTCAGTTAAGTGTCAACTTCAGCTCAGGTCATGATCTCACGGTTTATGCGTTCGAGCCCCACGTAGGGCTCTGTGCTGACAACTGGGAGTCTGGAGACTGCTTCGGATTGTGTCTCCCTCTCTCTCTCTGCCCTTCCCTAGCTCTTGCTCCCTCTCTCTCTTTCTCCCCTGCTCTCTCAAAAATAAATAAATAAATAAATAGATAAATAAATAAATAAAATTTATTTATTTATTTATTTTTGGATTTTTATTTATTTATTTTTAGGTTTAGGTTTTTTTCCTTTCATGTCTTTTATTTTTATTTATTTATTTTTAATATATGAAATTTATTGTCAAATTGGTTTCCATACAACACCCAGTGCTCATCCCAAAAGATGACCTCCTCAATGCCCATCACCCACCCTCCCCTCCCTCCCACCCCCCATCAACCATAAATAAATTTTAAAAAATTAATTTAAAAAGTCATAAAAATTGTTAAGGTTGAGGAAGTGACACATTAGATTATGTTTCATAATCTAAAAATTGTTAAGGTTGAGGAAGTGACACATTAGATTATGTTTCATTTTGGAGAAACCTGGTAGAGTGATGACGAAAAACAGATGTATAAGAGGTATTTCAGAAGCAGAACTGACCAGGTTTTGTGGCAAATTCCATGTGGATGGTCAGGAAGGAGTCAAGGATGATCCTGGAGGTTCCTAGCATAAGGGACTAGGAAGGTGGTAATGGCACTAACAGAGCAAGGAACACAAGAAGATGGGCAGGCTGGAGGAAAGATAGGTTTATGTGAGGCACCTGCAACCAGGCAGCAAAGTCCAAGGGTAGTTAAGAATACCAAGCCCAAGGGCACCTGCGTGACAATCAGTTGAATGTCTGACTCTTGATTTCGGCTCAGGTTTGAGTTCGAGCCCCTCATCAGGCTCTGCGACAGTGCAGAGGCTGCTTGGGATTCTCTCTCCCCTCTCTGCCGCTACCTTGATCACACACTCTCTCTCAAAATAAATAAACTCAAAAAAAAAGTTAAAAAAAAAATTCCAAGCTCAGAAGGGAGTTGGGGGAAGTCATTAGTTTCTATAGTTATGTAAATGGATGAAATCTCAGGGACAGTGTATAGATGGAAAGCAGGAACAGTATGGACTTGCTGGTGATTATGTAATGCAACGGGGGGGGGGGGGGGGGGGGGGGA
>NW_026057582.1:28171832-28183281 GCF_023721935.1 Panthera uncia
GGCGCTGAGACAAAGGGGGATGACGACCAAGTGAATAACCTCTAAACTTCAGCAGCAGGTGATAGGAGAAAAACCAGCCAAAGAGATTAAGAGAATAGGGGGGAGCCTGGGCGGCTCAGTCAGTTAAGTGTCTGACTCTTGATTTCAGCTCAGGCCACGCTCGCACTGCTGGTGGGTTTTCAAGCCCCACATCGGGCTCTGTGCTGGCAGTGTGGATGGAGCCTGCTTGGGATTCTCTCCTGCTCCTCCTCTGCTCCTCCCCTGTTTGTGCACACTCTGACTCTTGCTCTCTCAAAGTAAATAAGTATTAAAGAAAAAAAGAATGCTACGTTAAAAAACAAAAAAAAGAATAGGGGAGAGGAACCCAGGAACCCAGAAATTCCAGGAACCAATACATCACAGAAGCCAAAGGAGAAGTACATTTCAGAGGTGTCATCAACAGTCAGGCTGTATGAGAAATGAAAAGCCACCGAATTTAGCAGCAGGAAGTTGGCCAATATTTTTACAAAAGTAATAAAGTTAAGAGGGAAGTCAGATCATAAATCATAATAAACTGGGGAATGAATGGAAACTGAGAAATTAAAGGCAATCATTCTTTGAAGCAAAAAAATTTTTAAAAGATGTGACAACAGAAGGGATTCACATTTGAAAACATTTTAGGGGTGTTAGAGATTTGAATGTACTTATCAAGTCACAGTACAGAGTTAGGACTAGTGGAAGAGACTGATGATATAAGCCAGGGAATAGGGTAGGGGATAAATGGAGGGGAACAAAAGGATCGAGGAGTTGGCCTTACAAAGGAACTGATGCCCTCTACTTCAGCCTGGAGGTCAGGAAGTAACTCTTTGACCTCACAGAGAAAGTATTTATGAAGACTCTCAAACCCTATGAGGAATGGGAAGGAAACTATTCCAAAGCACCAAAGGTAGAAATATATATACCACTCAACAAGAAAGATAATTTTTGCTGAACACACATCACTGGAGTGGCCAAGTCCAGTAGGAAGGAAATGAAGGCTCGGGAAGACAGGGACACAGTGTGACAGGTAGCTGAGGAGCAGAGTTGAGGGAATTCATATTTCTATTTTCTCTAAAGGAGGTGAAGTCATATGCTGATAAGAATGTTATGTTTGTGACTAGTGTTCAGCAATACAATTATAACCAACTTAATGGGTCGATTAATGTGCAGTATAAACTAAAATACAAATATGGGTGCCTAGGGGGCTTAGTCTGTTGCGTCCAACTTTGGCTCAGGTCATGATCTTGAGGTTCTGAGTTAGAGACCCACATCAGACTTGTTGCTGTCAGTACAGAGCCCTCTTGGTTTCAGATTCTCTGTCTCCCTCTCTGCCCCTCCCCAGCCTGCTCTCTCTCTCTCAAAAATAAATAAAACATTAAAAAAAAACCAACAACCTAAAATACAAATAATAATAGCTCTCTCTATATAGTATTTGATCATTTACAAAACATGCTCACATCATTTCATTTATTCTTTTCCTATGTTGAAAAAGATTTTGGTACATGAACACTAAAACAATTTGTTCAAAATCTCAAGTCCAACAGCAGAGGCAGGAATCAAATTGAAGTCTCTTGCTTTTGAAATCTGTTCTTTCTAGGGCACCACAGCTGTCCTATTAGGCTCCATGAACAGTGTAATTGGGTAAGTCTAGCATGAAAGAGGCAATCATAATATGTTCTTTCACAGTACTCAACTGGATGTTCCAGTTTATAATGAACGCCAACCCCACCCTGCCCTGCCCTTGAAGCTGATATGGGATGCTAGAGCACTGTCTAATGCACCCTTCCTCTTTATAGTACCTCAGATACTATTCTTAAAACTGACTATAGGTTTTAAATTTTTTTAATAAAATTTATTTAAACAAGTAAAACTTTCACATGGTTCTAAAGTCAAAGAGTATAAGAAATAAGAAAATCTCCCAGTAACTCTCTACTTAGTTGTCTCATCCTCCAGGTTACCAGTCATTGTTCTCTGCAAATCCTTTCAAAGTTTCTTTAGGTATATACAAGCAAATACAATATATATTCTCATTCTGCCTTAACACAGAAATGGTAGCACAATAAATGCACTCTGTATTTTTATTTCTTTGCTTAACTACGGATCTTAGAGATTTTTTTACACACCAGTACATAAAGTACACCCTTATTCCTTGAAAAAAAAAAAAAAACAAAAAACAAAAAAAAACTTAAACCAGCTACATAACTAGTGTATGAATGTATCATAATTTATTAGGCCAATCCCTAAAGACAGACATTTAACTTCCTTCCAACTTTTTGCCATTAACAAACACTGCTACAATGAATTCCCCCTGCAAGTTGTTTCACATGTGCGGAACATATTTGTAGGTAAGTTTCCTGAAGTAAAACTGCTGGGTCAAAGTACAAACACATTTGAAGTCCTGATACAATTGCCAAATCCCCCTCCCTACGGGTTGTGCCAATTTAAAGACTCAACAGTATAGAAGAGTTCCTATCTCAACAAGCCCTTGTCAACACAGTAAACTATGAAATGCTTGGCTTTTTACCAATTTGATAGGTTAAATATGGGCTCGCAGTATAATTTTAACTTCTATTTCTTTTATTATTAGGAAAGATGAGCATTTTTTTTTCTATTAACTAAGTATTCATATCCTTTGCCATTGGCTTATGCTACTTAGAACCATATTTGGTACTTTGTTTTAGTTTCTAGGTATAATTACTACACTTACTAATTAATTTTTTAAAAAGTGAATGCTCAGGGCGCCTGGGTGGCTCGGTCGGTTAAGCTTCCGACTTCGGCTCAGGTCATGATCTCACGGTCTGTGAGTTCGAGCCCCGAGTCGGGCTCTGTGCTGACAGCTCGGAGCCTGGAGCCTGTTTCAGATTCTGTGTCTCCCCCTCTCTCTCCCCCTCCCCCGTTCATGCTCTGCCTCTGTCTCAAAAATAAATAAATGTTAAAAAAAAATTAAAAAAAAAAGTGAATGCCAGATATATAGGAGACAAAGGACAGATAACGTATTTGTTCTCATGAACTGATTTCAAACAGGGGGAGAGAGGTAATAAATGTGGGATGGTACTATAACAGGGTGATGTGATAAAAAATACGTGGGATGGGACTACTTTTAGATAATGTGGTCAGATAATATCTTCCTGAGGAAGTGGTATTTGAGCTGAGACCTGAAAGATGAAAAGATGTGAAAGGCCTACTGTAAAGGATGAACTCAGCAGGTCAAGGGGTGTCCAACCCCTGTACATACCAAAGAAAGATTTGGCCTAGTTCCTGGGCGATAACCTCTAAGCCTTTGGAATATCCTGCCTGTTAAGAGTGTTTTTATTTACATGAAGCTTTGGGTCACATTGCTAACAATGTGATCTGTGGTGGAAGTCTTGGGCCACAAGGTATCTGCTTGACCTTGGGAGGGGCTGGAGAACTATGGTCAGTCATGTCTACATGATCAACGGCCAATAAAACTCCTGGACACCAAAGCTCAAGTAAGCTTCCTGGTTGGCAATACTCTGCATGTTGTCACATGCTGTTCCTGGAAGAATTAAGTACTGCTCCTCCAACTCCGCTGGGAGAAAACAACTGGAAGCTTGTGCCTGGTATCTCCTGGACTCTGCCCTACATGCATTTTTCTGTCACTAATTTTAATTTGTATCCTTTCTCTATAATAAACTATAACCAGTGAGTATAATAGCTTTTCAGAGTTCTGTGAGGCCTTCTAGCTAATCACTGAACATGAGCATGATCTTGAGGAGCCCCAAATATACTTGTGCATTGAAAACTACAAAATATTTGCTCAGAGAAATTAAAGAGCAAGAGCAAATACAGAAAAATGAGACTACATCAAACTTTAAGACTTCTTTGCATCAAAAAAACAATCAACAGAGTAAAAAAGAACCACAGAATGGGAGAAAATATTTGCGAATCATGTATCTGATAAAGGGTAAATATCCAGAATATATTTGGATGTAACACAACGACAACAAAAAACAAATAATCTCATTTAAAATGGGCAAAAGACTTGAACAGACATTCCTCCAAACAACATAGACAAAAGGCCAACAAGCATATAAAAAGATGTTCAAGGGGCACCTGGGTGGCTAAGTCGGTTACGCTTCCAACTTTGGCTCAGGTCATGAATTCACGGTTCATGAGTTCAAGCCCTGCATCAGGCTCTGTGTTGACAGCTCAGAGCCTGGAGCCTGCTTTGGATTCTGTGTCTCCCTCTCTCTGCCCCTCCCTGCTCACGCACGCTCTCTTTCAAAAATAAATAAAACATTAAAAAATAGCTTTTGGGGTGCCTGGGTGGTGCAGTCAGTTGAGTGTCTGACTCTTGGTTTGGGCTCAGGTCATGATCTCACAGTTCATGAGTTCGAGCCCCACATTGGGCTCTGGGCTGAAGGCGCAGAGCCTGCTTGGGATTCTGTCTCTCCTTCTCTCTGTCCCTCCCTGCCTTTTTTTTTTTTAAGTATTTATTTATTTACTGGGAAACAGAAAGACAGAATGCAAGCAGGGGAGGGGCAGAGAGGAAGCGAGACACAGAATCTGAAGCAGGCTCCAGGCTCTAAGCTGTCAGCAGAGCCCGACACGGGGCTTGAACCCACGAAGTGCAGGATCATGACCTGGGCCGAAGTCGGACGCCCAACTGACTGAGCCACCTGGGTGCTCCTGACCCTCTCCCGCTTCTGCCCTCTCCCTGAAAAATAAACTTAAAAAAAAAAAAAAAAAAAAAAAAAAGATGTTCAAGATCACTAATCATTAGAGAAATACAAATCAAAACTACAATGAGATATCATCTTATACCCATTAGGATGGCTACTAACAAAACAGTAACAAATATTAGGATGCAGAGAAACTGAAACCCTTGTGCACTATGGGTAGGAAGGTAAAATGGCATGGCATTTATAGACAAAAGATTAAAAGCAGAAATATCATATGGTCCAGCAACCCTACTTCTGGGTATATATCCAAAATAATTGAAAGCAATATCTTAAAGAGATATTTGCACACCAGTGGTCACTGCAGCATTATTCACAATAGCCAAGGGAGAGCTACTCAAATGTCCATCAACAGATAAAGAAAATGTGGTACATATGTATAATGGAATATTATTCAGCCTTAAAAGAGAAGGAAATCTTGTCACATGTTAAAACATGGATGAAACTCTGAGGACATTATACTAAGTGAAACAAGTCACAAAAAGACAAATGTTGTACAATTCTACTTGTTGAAGTATCAAGTATCAACTCAAAAAAACAGAAAGCATAATTGCGATTGCCAGGCACTGGGGGAAGAGGGAAACGAGGAGTTGTTCTTCAGTGTGTAGAGTTTCAGTTTTACAAGTTGAAAAATTTGTAGAGCTCTGTTGCACCACAATGTGAGTACAGTTAACACTACTGAACGGGACACTTAAAAATGGCTAAGATAGTAAGTTTTAAATTTTGTTATATATTATTTACCACAACTTAAAAAAAAAAAAATGTTTTTGGGAGGGTGCCTGGGTGGCTCAGTTAGTTAAGTGTTCAACTCCTGCTCAGGTTGTGATCTCGTGGCTCATGAGTTCGAGCCCCACATTGGGCTCTGTGCTGACAGCTCCGAGCCTGGAGCCTATTTCAGGTTGTGTCTCCCTCTCTCTCTCTCAAAAATAAACATAAAAAAATTTTTAAAAAAAATTTTAAAGACCTAAATAAATGTATGGATACGTTGTGTTCATGGATTGAAAGGCTCATGGTTGTTTCTTTTCTTTAATTTTTTAATTCTTTATTTTTAATTATTTTTAATTTACATCCAAATTAGTATATAGTGCAACAATGATTTCAGGAGTAGATTCCTTAGTGCCCCTTACCCGTTTAACCCATTCCCCCTCCCACAACCCCTCCAGTAACCCTCAGTTTGTTCTCCATATTTATGAGTCTCCTCTGTTTTGTCCCCCTCCCTGATTTTATATTATTTTTGTTTCCCTTCCCTTATGTTCATCTGTTTTGTCTCTTAAAGTCCTCATATGAGGGAAGTCATATGATTTTTGTCTTTCTCTGACAAATTTCACTTAGCACAATACCCTCTAGTTCCATCCACGTAGTTGCAAATGGCAAGATTTCATTCTTTTTGATTGCGAGTAATACTCCATTGTATATATATACCACATCTTCTTTATCCATTCATCCGTGGATGGACATTTGGGCTCTTTCCATACTTTGGCTATTGTTGATAGTGCTGCTATAAACATGGGGGTGCATGTGTCCCTTCGAAACAGCACACCTCTATCCCATGGATAAATGCCTACTGGTACAATTGTGGGTTGTAGGGTAGTTCTATTTTTAATTTTTTGAGGAACCTCTATACTGTTTTCCAGAGTGGCTGCACCAGCTTGCATTCCCATCTTTTTTTTTTTTTTTTTAATTTTATTTATTTTGAGAGAGAGAGAAAGCGTGAGTGAGGGACGGGGTAGAGAGAGACAAAGAGAGAGAATCCCAAGCAGGATCTGTGCTGGGATCAAACCCATGAACCATAAGATCATGCCTGAGCCGAAGTCAGATGCTTAACCAACTTAGTCACCCAGGCTCTCCAAGACTCATTACTGTTAAGGTGTCAATTATACCAATACTTCACTCCCAGCTGATCTATAGATTCAATGTAATCTCAGTCAAAATTCCAGCAGGCTTTTTTTGTAGAAACGCTTGCAAAATCCATATGGGAATACAAAGGACCTATGTTATCTGAAACAACTTGCAAAGTTAGAGAATGAATGCTATTTGATTTCAAGACTTCTTATACAGTTACAATAATCAAGAAAATGTAGTGGCACAAAGACCGACAAATAGACCAACAGAACAGACCAGAAAGTCCAGAAATAAAAAGATACATATTTAGACAATTGATTTTTGCCAAAGGTACAAAGGCAATTTGGTGGAGAATTTTTCAACAAATGGTACTGAAACAATTGGAAATCCAAATGGAGAAAAACGAACTTTTTCCATATCTCATATGATGTACAAAAAAATTATACTATACAGACTTAAATATAAAACCTAAAACTGTCAAGTTTCCGGAAGAAAACATACAAACTTTTGAGAACCTGAGTTAAGCAAAGATGTTTTAGATATGACACCCAAAAAAAGGTCTACAAAGCAAAAAACTGATACAAAAGATTTCATCAGTATCTAAACCGACATAGTTCCACTTCTCAAAAAACACTGTTAAGAAAATAAAAACGGGGCGCCTGGGTGGCTCAGTCGGTTAAGCGGCTGACTTTGGCTCAGGTTGTGATCTCGCGGTCCGTGAGTTCGAGCCCCGCGTCGGGCTCTGTGCTGACAGCTCGGAGCCTGGAGCCTGCTTCTGTTTCTGTGTCTCCCTCTCTCTCTGCCCCTCCCCCGTTCGCGCTCTCTCTCTGCCTTTCAAAAATGAATAAATGTTAAAAAAATTAAAAAAAAAAAAAAAAAAGAAAGGAAAGAAAAGCACCTAGGTGGCTCAGTTGGCCACCAAGCATCCACCGAAGCATCCAACTTCAGCTCAAGTCATGATCTCATAGTTCCCTAAGTTTGAGCCTTGCTTTGGGCTCTCTGCTATCAGTGAAGAGCCCACTTCAGAACCTCTGTCCCCCTCTCTGTCCCTCCCCCGCTTGCTCTCTCTCAAAAATAAGTATTTAAAAATAAAGAAAAGAAAAAAGAAGCCAGACAAAAAAGTATGTACTGTATGATCTCATCTGTACAAAAGTCTAGGAAGTGAAAACTAGAGTATAGTGACAAAAATTTGATCAGTACTTGCCTGGGGATGAGGAGTAGCTGTGGAGAGGCAAGAGGCAAAGACTGCAAAGGAACACGAGGAACTTTGAGGGTGATTAAGTTCATTGACTGTGGTGGTTGTTTCAAGGATATATTCACATGTCAAAACTTATCAAATCGCATACTTTAAATAGGGGTAGTTTACTGAATGCCAATTATACCTCGATAAAGCTGTTCTAAAAAATAAAGGGTCTTTCTCAAAGGGGTGTGTAGGTGCTTTCAAAGTGTTAAATAAGGAGAGTAACACTAGAACTACTAATAGATTTCCAAAATGAAAAATCTTCGCAGCTAAATATTAAGATGATGACTTAGCATTAATTAAAAAAAACCACTTTTTTATTATGGAAAAAGTTAAAACAAATACTGCCAGAAATGTAAAATGAAGTCCCATGTGCCCTTCACTCAGCTTCAATTATTAACTCATGGCTAATCTTATTTCATCTATTTTCCCATACATCCTGCCCCTGTGTATGAGGCAAATTTGGATGCATCATTTCATTCAGAGGTATTTTAGCACAGACTTCTAAAAGATAAAGAACATATAGGCCTTTTGTGTGTGTGGCTTGGTAGGTCATTTCTATCTTTAAAAATAGACTTTACTCTTTAGAGCAATTTTAGGTTCACAGCAAAACTGAGCAGAAAGTACAGAGTTCATAGGGCCGTTGGATGACTCAGTTGGCTAAACTTCGGACTCTTGATTTTGACTCAGGTCTATGATCTCACAGTTAGGGGATTGAGCCCCAGGTCGGCTCTGTACTGACATCGTGGAGCCTGCTGGGAATTCTCCCTCTCCTTCTTTCTCTGTCCCTCCCCAACCAGCCCCCATGTGCCGGTGCACACATGCTCTCTCAAAATAAACATAAAAAAACAAAGTACAGAGTTTACATGTACCCCTTGCCCTCACACAGCCTTTCTACCTCATCAACATCCTATACCAGAGTGTACAATCAATGAATGTACATTAACATGTCACTATCACCCAAAGTCCATAGTTTACATTAAGGTTCAGTCTTGTGTCACATATTCCATGGGTTTTGAAAAATGTATAATAATATGTATCCACCATAGTATCATATAGAATAGTTTCACTGTCCTAAAAATCCTCTATATTCTGTTTATTTATCTCTCTCTCCCTACTACAACTCTGGGAAACCACTGATTTTTTTTTTTTTTTTTACCGCCTCCATAGTTTTGCCTTTAAAAGCTATTTTCGGGGGGCCTGGGTGGCTCAGTCAGTTAGGCGTCCGACTTCGGGTAAAGTCATGATCTCATGGTTCATGGGTTTGAGCCCTCCATTGGGTTCTGTCCTGACTGACAGCTCAGAGCCTAGATAGAGCCTGCTTCAGATTCTGTGTCTCCCTCTCTCTCTGCCCCTCCCTTGCTTGTGCTGTTTCTCCAAAATAAATAAGTGCTAAAAAAAAAATTTTAAAGCTATTTTTAAGGTTCAGAAAAACAAGTGCTATAGCCATTATAAATGCTTTCATTTCAGCGGCAGAGGGAAGGATTACTCACTATATAAATGTTGTAAGTGTCAGGGAGGGTGGGGTCCTTTGGGAAATGGTAAGTATGTGGGAAGTGAGTTCCTATGAAGCCAGATTCCCCACATCTCCTACACGATAAACTCAGAGGCTTTGTTTTAATTCCTTCTCCCTTCTCCTTACTTCAGAACAGGATGCAAGTACATGTCCAGCCACCCAAGGCATGCGAATCCTCAAACAGGGAGAATACTTCTCAAGCAGCAAAAACTGTGGAGGTATTTTTAATACAGTGTAGTGCTTGTTTTGTTTTGAACCTTGTTTTCTGTCTGCCTTTTTTTTTTTGTTTTGTTTTGTTTTTTAAGAGAGAGAGCATTTGCGCAAGCCAGCAGGGGAGAGGGGCCAAAGGAGAGAGGAAATCCCAAGCAGGCTCCAGGCTCAGCACAGAGCCCAACACAGGGCTCAATCCCATGACCCTGGGATCATGACCTGAGCCAAAATCAAGAGCCTTGGACACTCAACCAACTAAGGCACCCCTGCTTTTTTTTTAAGTTTTACTATTGTAATTAAAAGATTATACTTAGGGGGTGCCTGGGTGCTCAGCTGGTTGAGCATCCAACTTCAGCTCAGATCATGATCTCAGGGTACCTGGGTTCAAGCCCCATGTCGGGCTCTGTGCTGACAGCTCAGAGCCTGGAACCTGTTTTGGATTCTGTGTCTCCCTCTCTCTCTGCCCCTTCCTGGCTTGTGTGCTCACTCACGTGCTCTCTCTCTCAAAAATAAATAAATCAACTTAAAAAAAAAAAAAGCCTACTATTAACCATTACCTTATACTACTGATATAAGGTACTACCTTATACTACCTTAACTACTGATTGGATAAGCCAAAAAAAAAAAAAAAAAAAAATCCTACTATTAACGATTACCTTATACTACTGATTGGATAAGCCGTAAGTAACACACTATTGAAATTATCTGAAAATTCTCACTGTTACACATAATGCTTCAACAAATATGCTTGTCTACATTTCTTGGCACTCTTATGGTAATATTTGTATAACATAAATTTCCAAAAGTGGAAATCCTAGGTCAAAATGTGTGTACGTTTTTAGACTTAACTGCCAAATTATCTCCAAAAGGCCTATGTATTTGCAGACTCAATTGACAACTTGCTTCCAAATAAACAGAAACTAGGGAGCCTGGGTGGCTTACTCTGGTAAGCATCCAACTTCGACTCAGGTCATGACCTTGCAGTTCATGAGTTCAAGCCCCATGTCAGGCTCTGTGCTAACAGCTCAGAGCCTGGAGCCTGCTTTAGATTCTGTGCCTCCCTGTCTCTCTGCCCCTCACCTGCTTGCATGCGGTCTCTCTCTCTCTCAAAAATAAACATCAAAAAAAATTAACCAAATAAACACAAATTAAACTCCCATGAGCAACACATGAGAATGCCTATCTCCCCATATCTTTAGTAGCAAGGAGTTTCTTTTATTTTTTTTTTTACATTATCTCTACCCCCAACATGGGGCTTGAACTTACAACCCCAGGGTTGCATGCTCTACTCACTGAGACAGCAAGGCACCCCATAGTGGGTTTCAATCCTTGCTCACTGATAGGTGAAAAATGAAAAGTTTTCACTTCTGTGTTTCTTCTTATTATTAAGGTTGATCAACTAGTCTTTTCATATATTTACAGACATTAATATTTCTTCTTATATTAGCATTGTTCAAATCCTTTGGCCATGCTGTTAATGAATTGTTCATATTTCTTTTGACTTCATAAGAATTCTTTGTACATTAAGGTATAATGCATATATTATGCATATATTATGCATATATTATGCATTATCAGCATAATAATAATTTGTCCAGTTTATTTTTTCTTTTTTTTGTTTGTTTGTTTCTATTTGTTTTGTTTTTGCCCAGTTTATTTTTTTACTTTATTCATGGCAGTTATTGCCACACTTAAGTTTATAATTTTATATTGTGGGGGCGCCTGGGTGGCTCAGTTCGTTAAGCATCGAACTTTGGCATAGGTCACAATCTCACAGTTCGAGAGTTCGAGCCCTGCACTGGGCTCTGCACTGACAGCACAGAGCCTGCTTGGATCCTGTCTCCCTCTCTCTCCTATCCCTCTCAAAAATAAACATGAAGAGAAGAGAAGAGAAGAGAAGAGAAGAGAAGAGAAGAGAAGAGA